>NC_056745.1:1032625773-1032718273 GCF_019279795.1 Protopterus annectens | reverse complement strand
TGGTTAACACAACATTACTATTCAGATATCAAATCTTGGTGCATGAAACATTTCATATCAGTTAATCTCGTGTCTTACAAAGGCACTAACTTTGTCAGATGAGACTTGATTGTTTAATGCTTTCAAAGCTATAGTTGCTATGCATAACCTGTACACATTTCAATTCATTCAATACAACAGTAAACACAACCTGTCCTGGGTTTTGAAATTTATTGACAGGCAGTTACAGTTTTATTTATATATAACCTATATGAGACTATTACTGCAATATTGTCTGGTTTATTCAGTACAAACCATACCCATTTTTAATACTGCAAGGTGACATTCTACCTCTTTATATTTATTTGTTATGAATACTACAAGCTAGATTGTTACTCACCAGCCTCCTGACGCAACCTTAGCAGCCAGCTTGCATGGGCTTCCTGATTTGCAGCCCACTGAGCTGGAGCTGTAAAGAAGATAGAGAAACATTTATGCATACCTATCCATCACATACACAGTCTGGACTTTGGTAAACAGTTATTGATATTAATACTTACACATGCCTGGGACGTCTCTCTGCCATGCATCTTGGACCCACTGGTCCAAAAGCTCCCTCTTCCTCCTCTTCAAGTCAAAAAAGTGGTGCCAGACCTGCTCACCAGTCTGAGAGATGCCCGTGGCACTGGTGAGATCACGGTTGAGACTTTCCCAGGCCACTGATTTATACTGGGAGCCCTGGTACTGATCCTGCAGCAGTCTCATATCATGTTTTTTTACAAGGAGTCTGACCATGACCCTGGAATTCTGTATGCCCCAGCGCTGTGCCCGAAAGTGCACATCCTCTCTAACACCAGCCATAGCGCCTACTGTGGGGAGCTACAACCGGTTATGAGCTGTATTCCTGCCTGCAAGGTTTAAATACGGCCAATTTCCTGCCCTTTGCTGTGATTGGACAGTTTTGAATATGCTAAGCTAAGCTAAGCACTGGGCAAACCTATTTAGCTGGTATAAGCATTGCTTAGAGGGGTAGATGCTAAGCATTGCTTACCAGTGAGCAAATCCACTTAGCTACACTAATTCTTGCTTAGAATTTACATTTCAACAATGCTTATACTGGCTAAGCATAGCTGAGCACATTAGCATTGTTCAGCTTTCCTTTTACAGACTATCAGCATTGTGGGATTGATTCCTCATAAATTACATATTATGATATGTATGTCTACCTTCCATAACATCCCCCTATGTGCTTTCATTACAATACATTCTTTTCTGGCTATGCCGTATGGGACACTTGTGTTTATATGGGGGTTTCACATCTGTACTACACCGACACCTCACATTTGGACCTGCTACACTACCCTGGTTAACAAATATATACACATAGATATATATATATATATATATATATATATATATATATATATATATATATATATATCTTAGAGAACCAACCTCCATTGAGATGCTTGGACAGTTTAAGAAATTGGGGCCACCCACCAGAACATTTGGATCAGAGAATGCCCCAAAGACAGGGGTTCCAATCAGGAAACAATTGGAGGGGTGGGGGACAGAGGAGGAACAATTTTAACAGCAACAATTGGCACCACAGATGAAACAAACACAACTGATGAAGGTTTTTGACCCTACCTCCAACACCAAGGATGGCCTATCGGTCGACAATGACGTACCAGCAGGTACCTCTTCTTATTTATTTTGTACCACCTTGACTCAATTTTTGGAGACTAACATTAATGTGGGCCCCATCATAACTGGAGACAAATCTTTTCATGTCTACAACTATTCAGATTTGGAGATATCTGAAAGTCATTTAAGTTTAATGAAAAAAAGGTTTTTCATTTGTTCCAAACTTCAAATATGATATTAGTAAATTACTTATCAATTTGAAGTTGTATACTAGGCAGTTAAATTTAAGGTTGTTTTTTGGCAACAAACACCACATTGATAGAGAGACACAAACTTTTTCACTTAAAAGAAGTAGTGTGTTCATACCACCATGTAACCCTTTGATACTAGCTTTTGAATGTCTGTGTACTACTCATATTAGGTGACTGATTGACAAAAAGTTACCCACGGACAACAGAAATTTAACATCTTCTGAAGTATTTTGTTTAAAAGAACTTTTGTCTAGTAGTGACTATAGGGTTATGAAACCAGATAAAGGGGGAGGGGTAGTCATCATGACAAATACTGATTATTCCTGGAATATGCAGAGTATTATACGTGATTCCAACACTTACGAATTAGTTTCCAAATTTGAAGTCCAGAAGGCATATACAAAGATTGACTGGCAACTTTATGAGTTCCTTTCTGAAGGAATAATCAACTATGATGAGTATAATTACATGCTAGTGGAACATCCAGTCGTACCCAGTTTATTCGGAATTCCCAAAATCCACAAAGACACTATCAACCCACCTTTTAGACCGATAGTGGTGGTTAGGGGATCAAAAACAGAACCATTAGCAGCGTTTATAGATATCATAAACAAGAAGATTCTTGACAATATACCATACATACTAAAAGACTCATGGCATTGTTTGGATTGCCTTAGGACTTTGTTTGATACACATTTAGGGGAATTTTGGTTTGTAACCATTGACATAATAAATTTGTTCTCGGTGATTCCCCATGACATTGGATTAGACTGGTTTGCCAGGAGCTTAGATAAACATAGCGACATGCACCAGGTGAAGAGAGGTTTACTGGTTGACTTGATGCAGATTGTGTTGGAAAACAACTATAATGGGTTTGAAGGGGAATTCTATAGACAATCCACTGGGGTGGCTATGGGCGCAAAATGTGCGCCCATTTATGCCAACTTAGTACTAGCCGAATGGGAGGAACAGCATGTACTGACATCTGATTATAGATCAAGGATGATTATTTATCTGAGATTTTTGGATGACATCCTGTTCCTTTGGAAAGGTACTCAAGATGAGTTGGATGAGTTTATAGGTTATTTGAACAACACAACAACATTCTTGAAATTCACCAACAAGGCGGACAGAAATACCATTGACTACCTAGATCTATGATTATATATCAAAGATGGGAAGGTAGAATCCAATTTATTTAGGAAGAAAACATATAGCAAGTCATTTTTACACTATGATAGTTGCCACCCTTATTATGTTAAGAAGAACGTGGCCAATGGCCAGATGATTAGGGTGTCACGTATTGTACATGATGATATTAGATTCCTGGAAGAACTGGAGGTATTAATTGACTTGTTTGTCCAAAGGGGTTACTCCATGGACATACTTACTACAGTTCAACAAGATATTATTAGAAGAAGGGCCACAGATTTCAGGCCTATTCTGGCAGACAGTCAAAGGGATGTTGACAACAACAACATCAACAAACAAAAAGTGAAGAATATTCCAACTAGTATGGTCTTACAACACAATTCCATGGCCATTGAAGTTAAAAACATTATATTCAATGGACATGGAAAAGTACACTCCCCACAGATATGCAAGACACACTAGGGAAGTTCCCCCTTTTTATAAACAGTAGGGGTTTAAACATTAAAGAATATTTAGAGAGAACACCCATGTCCACTGGTCAAAGGCCTGCTAAGATGGCCAAATGTGGTAATTGAAAGCATGCAAATACATTAATGATGGCCCATACGTTTCGGTGGGGAATTTTAAGAGGACGTTGAGGAGTCCTGGTTATTGTAATTGTAACACCAATATGGTCATTTATGTGGCTACATGCTTATCCTGCCCAGCCTTCTATGTAGGCATGACCACAAGAAAATTGAGACAAAGAATTTTAGAACACAACAGGGACATCAAAAACAAGAAATCAACTAATTCATTATACAACCACACAAAAGATTGTACAAATTTCAAGAAATTTTTATTTTTTGTTATAGACAGATTACACACAAAGGAATTTGGGGGTGATTATAAAACCATCTTGGAGGTCAGGGAATGCCTGTGGCATGTGCAACTGGACGTTAGCAGTGCACCTGGCATCAATGACACTCTATCTTTAGCATGCATATTGAAACATAAGGCTGCTTGTATTTAACACACAGAAACAACAGAGTATCTGTTGATTTTTCTGGGTAGCTGTACAAGGGTTACATTTATGTATGGATTTTTTAACAGAATTATATTTCACACATTGTATTTACTTACTTTAAACATTTATATATATATATATATATATATATATATATATATATATATATATATATTGTTTCTGCTAACGATACACTAGTATTGTTATTTTCACACCAGTACATTTTTTTTTCAGTTTTGGCATTGAAACAAATTTGTATATGTTACCACTACAAGAAAAGTTGGGTGTTGATAGATATACAAATATACAAAACCAGCTTAATGATAGTGTAAGGGTTAAAACCTGATGATTTGGAAGATGGATTTATTGTAATTAATCATCTCCTGATTGTATTGTTAATTGAAATGTGTATTTAATGGCTGTGATTAAATGTGGAAAACTGACTTTGAAGATGCCCTACAAGGGTAAAATCGCTTAGTCAGTTATATTTAATACTTCAGATAAAAGTCTTGGTGATTTTACCTAGGTATCACCAGTGTTTTTTTTATTTTTTACTAGTTTATTTACTTTTTTGAAGTTACCACCAATTATAGCATTTGAACAGGGAAGATTAATTGGAAAACATTTCAATGTTTGTAGAACAATAGGGCACATGTCCCAATGGTAGGTTTGGTGAAAAACATACCCATTAATTTATGTGTTTAGATTACTGGTGAAGAAAAGCTGGTGGAGAGAGAGAGATGTTAATTAACAAATATAGGTTCTGCAGTGATCACAGCTTTAATGATCATTTCTCTAATCATTCCTGTACAGGTATTATTACAACAACCTATGGCCTTGGGTTGGGCAGTGGTATGTTTGTACACAGTGTATAATTACAGCCTTCTTATAGCTACTTTATACCTTTTCTTACCTGGCAGACCTGTGGAAGTGATTTCTGTTAACACAACCTGACTGTTTCTAGCCATATTCACATAGTCAGGGTTATATATGTGCACTCATACTGTGTGTGTGTGTGTGTGTGTGTGTGTGTGTGTGTGTGTGTGTGTGTGCATGTGTGTGTGAATGTGTGTGCGTGTGCGTGTGTACGTGTGCGTGTGTGTGTGTACGTGTGCATGTGTGTGTGTGTGTGTGTGTGTGTGTGTGTGTGTGTGTGTGTGTGTGTGTGTGCTACTACTGCCACACTCTGCCTTGATTTCTATCGGTCACCCTGGTTGTTGGTAGCTTTGACCAATAGCTGTGACAGCATGGCACTTGAACATTTCTTGGGGGAGACTACTTTGTGTATGTACTTATCTTGCAGTCATTTGCAGCCTTGGGGTTGGACCGTGGGTGTTGGACACAGTATAACTACAGCCTTCTTATAGCTACTTTATACCTTGTCTTATCTGGCAGACCTGTGGAGGAAATGTCTGTTAATATTACCTGACTGTTTCTACACATATTCACAAAATCCTAGGTGAAATTATGCATATAGCTTACTACCACTCCCGGGATTCAAACCCTGCTTGTTTGTGCATAAAATACAACAAAAGGTTTTGTGTTTCATCAGAACAAGCTATTGAGAAACTGCTTTTTCTTCCTTGAATGTTTTCTGTCTAATACTCTCTTGGTTGTACAATCTGACCTTGTACTTATGACATTCTTATACATACATTCCTATATATACCTTTTGACATAGCACAGTGTGGAAAACAGTGGTTAACACAACATTACTATTCAGATATCAAATCTTGGTGCATGAAACATTTCATATCAGTTAATCTTGTGTCTTACAAAGGCACTAACTTTGTCAGATGAGATTTGATTGTTTAATGCTTTCAAAGCTATAGTTGCTATGCATAACCTGTACACATTTCAATTCATACAATACCACAGTAAACACAACCAGTCCAAGGTTTTGAACTTTATTGACAGGCAGTTACAGTTTTATTTATATATAACCTATTTGAGACTATTACTGTAATATTGTCTGGTTTATTCAGTACAAACCATACCCATTTTTAATACTGCAAGGTGACATTCTACCCCTTTATATTTATTTGTTATGAATACTACAAGCTAGATTGTTACTCACTAGCCTCCCGACGCAACCTTAGCAACCAGCTTGCATGGACTTCCTGATTTGCAGCCCGCTGAGCTGGAGCTGTAAAGAAGATAGAGAAACATTTATGCATACCTATCCATCACATACACAGTCTGAACTTTGGTAAACAGTTATTGATATTAATACTTACACATGCCTGGGACGTCCCTCTGCCATGCATCTTGGACCCACTGGTCCAAAAGCTCCCTCTTCCTCCTCTTCAAGTCGGCAAAGTGGTGCTGGACCTGCTCACCAATCTGAGGGATGCCAGTGGCACTGGCGAGATCACTGGTGAGACTTTCCCAGGCCTCCGCTTTATACTGGGAGCCCTAGTAGTAATCCTGCAGCAGTCTCATATCATGTTTTTTTACAAGGAGTTTGGCCATGGCCCTGGACTTCTGTATACCCCAGCGCTGTGCCCAAAAGCACACACCCTCTCTAACACCAGCCATAGCGCCTACAGTGGGGAGCTACAACCGGTTATGAGCTGTATTCCTGCCTGTGAGGTTTAAATACGGCTGGTTTCCTGCCCTTTGCTGTGATTGGACAGTTTTGAATATGCTAAGCTAAGCTAAGCACTGGGCAAACCTGTTTAGCTGGTATAAGCATTGCTTAGAGGGATAGATGCTAAGCATTGCTTACTAGTGAGCAAATCCACTTAGCTACACTAATTCTTGCTTAGAATTTACATTTAAACAATGCTTATACTGGCTAAGCATAGCTGAACACATTAGCATTGTTCAGCTTTCCTTTTACAGACTATCAGCATTGTGGGATTGATTCCTCATAAATGACATATTATAATATGTATGTCTATCTTCCATAACATCCCCCTATGTGCTTTCATTACAATACATTCTTTTCTGGCTATGCCGTATGGGACACTTGTGTTTATATGGGGGTTTCACATCTGTACTACACTGCACCTCACATTTGGACCTGCTACACTACCCTGGTTAACATATATATATATATACATATTTTTTAACAGATAAAAATGAATGGATTGAAAGGGGGCTCAAACCAGAAATGCTTACTTACTAAGTGAAAGCTGTAACCACTACACTATTTCACGTGACACTATTTTGGCCATATGTTTGTATTTAGCTCATTGGGATGTGTAAGCTAGGCTGAGCATAGCTGCCCGACACGCACTCCCGCTCAACTACACTTAAACTTTATTGCGCACAGAAAAAAAAATACATATATGTTTCATTTTTATTTACTGTAGGGGTTTGCACATTGCTTTCTGCACCATTATCTGTGTAGTGCTCTTACAAACTTAGAACATTGATATAATAAATAGGTTTTGCATTAGCTTAATGGTTTAGTCCCATGGAGTGAGGGAGGTACACATTTTAGGAGGAACACACCAAAATATACAAGCCAACTATCTGTACACATTTCAAAAATAGCTGTGAGGTAAGCTCCACAGACATACCTCTCAGCTGTACAGATTTTCACAGAATGTCCAGATATTTGTTTAAATAATAACAAACATTTGAGTTTAAGACTCCACATCCTTCAGAAAAGTCATGCTAATGCAAAACCTATTATTCTATCAACTTTCTAAGTTTGTAAGAGCAATATTTAAAATCTGTCCCTATTTGTCACCCCATCATTTTAGGCTTTGTCCAGATTTTTTGCTCTAAGGTATGTCCACGGACACTAACAGGTGCTTGCGGGCATTTTCGCTGCTTTTGTATTGCCATACAGCAACTCTGGAATGCAGGGGGTGTGTATATTGTAAGAGCACTGCTCTCGGACACACCCCCTGTGCTTGTATACAGACCCATGTTCGTGTAGTAATAGAGCAGTGTGCCTTCATGCATATGCAAGCCACGCTGCTGTTCTATATGGACACGGGATGCTCTGTGTAAGAATATCTCTATTTTTACACAGAGTGTTGCTGAATCCTGGGGATAGTGTATGAACAGTGAAGAGAGAAGGAGAATATTTAGTTATATTATCTGTTGTAAGGCATTTACCTTTGCCTTATTTGAGGGGATGTGATTTGAATTTAGGTTAGAATGTTATATAAGAGATTAACGATTTCAGGTCAGAAGCATAGATTCCTATAGTTCTAAGAATAAGAATGAAAAGGTATGGTTGACATATTGCAATTTAAATTTAGGAGTTTATAGGATGCAAGCTTAACTGTAATATGATCTGAGGTCATAGGTGGGGATTCTCATAGTTTGGTAATGGGGTTGGAACTGTTTTAAAGTTCAAGAGTTTCAGTAACAGAAAGTCAAGTAAAGGTTCTCTTCTTTGTTTAATGGGAATCCAGTGTTTTTTTTAAAGTGTAACAATGCCTCACATAGAGATATTCCAATCCATTTTGTCAGCCTTGTTCACCAGTTTAATGTAAATGAAAACACCAACAGGCTACTGCAGTTCTTGTTAAACAATGTACACCAAGTTCTTTACTTGCACATGAAGCTGCTCTGTAATACAGGAATGTCTACTGTAATTTTGAGACTTGTGAGTTTAAGCCCCAAAATTATGAAAAACATCTGAAGAAACAGGACAACAGGTGAATGCCAAACATTTCTGTTTTCCTTTAAAGTTTGTTTTTGCAGGGGGTAAGCCCCTGTACATCACCAAACTTATATACTTTGGCATAAAGGGAATATCTTAAGAAATGGCAGTCTTGGACTGCATATATGTTAAGTCCATAGTCTCACTTCTCTGGGACTTACTCAACTCAGAATATTAAATGGTTACTATCATAGAATATTTTATTTAGCTTTCTGCAGACATTCTTAATATTACCATGTTTAATTTTGTCTGTTAGGTTCTAATCCCAGTGAACAATGCCCATCTTAAAGAAGATGTGATACCTGTTTGTTTGTGATCCCTCAAGCCAGTCTGCCATTCTTTAAAAATCTGAACAGTTATGTCTGGCTGTAAAGGCTTATGCCCCTTTAGCTTTCCAAACTGAATTTACTTTTCATTAACTGCAACTGGGATATGTTTACTTTTTCAGGCTAATCCAATTCCTCCTTCTTTCCTAATCTTTAAAGTTAATCTCCCCAGTTTCAATCTGAAAACGTCTCCTCACCAGAACACTGTTGTTGTCACTTGCTTTCTTTCATTATTAGTTATTGCTGATTTTACAGAATATCTGATATTTCACAGATTCCAGAGACTGTTGTGTTGCTTTTTTCCCTGGCTATTCCCTTAGATACCCACAACTGTTAGACGATTGCCTAGGTATTCGCCCCTCTCTTCTGCTTCCTTGAGTATTTTTGCATTTATCCTGTTGAGATGGTACTCTGACCAGTTATAATTTGGAGACACTGAAGCTCTGGTAATTGTGTTGTACAGTTACCTATTTAGGTCCTTATAGTGCCGGCTACCTTAGTGAAGAGTGCCCTGTAGTCTGTAGATTGTCTACTCTCTGCTGTTCCCAAGAATTTAACTGATGGGAAACTACTATAGCCTCTACTTTCCTTTACTGACATGGCACAAATTGCCTTGGCCATACCCTTACTAGTTTTGATTCCTTTCCCATTTGCTTTTGTTTTCTTCTTCAGCATGGTCCTATCTCAGTCAGTCTCCTTGCCTGCCTCTCTGCAGTGCCCTTTCATGCACTGATTGGCTACTCTGTGTCTGTCTGGTTGCTTCCATTGGTCCCCTTCTGATCCCGATGTCTAGCCACTCTCCTGTCCTTGTATGTTTACCTGCTCATGATTCTACATACACCTTACATCATTCATTTTCACTACAGCAACAAATTACTCTTCTAAATTTTATTGTATCTTCTCCTTACATACATGTACTCAAACTTCTCCCCACAAATTATATTCTTGCTTTTTCTTCATGGTAATTTAAAAACAACAATACCACTACATTTCTTCTATTGCAAATAGCATTAATACTTCTACAATCATCTTAGCTTTTCTGCAGATAACATTTTAGAACATTGCAACTCATCATTCAGTCTCAAACACGTTATCATGTTTGCTATTCCTTAGTCAGCTGCATCATTCTATTTTCAAAATTTCTTCATATTAACAAAAAAGAGTGAAACCTATATCTTAGACCACCAGCCTGGCTGACACTGTTTCGTGTCCTCATCTGGCACTTCCTATACATTCACACAGTTGTCTCTCTAATAAGCATTTCTCAGTTTATTCCAGCAAATTAGTATCTGTAGCTACCTTACCACCTCTAAGTATTTTTTTTTTCTTTTAACTATACATCTAAATGCATTTTTCTGTTAACTATCACATTTTATCATACCTCCTCTCATATAGAAGGTATCCAATATCCCCTATAACAATTCTATTTTCATAATTTTGTCAAATTAACAGAAAAGTGTGAAATATATATCTCATGCTACCAGCCTGATGGTTTCTTGTCCTCATCAGACATTTCCTATTCATGTACATACTTGTCTCCCTAATAACCATCTGTCACTTTACTCCACCTTACCACCTCTAAATATGAGTTTTCCTCCTAACTACACCTCTGTCTATGCATCCTACTATGACATCAAGCTATTGTGCTGTTTTTTTATCTTTAGATTACTTACATTTAGATAAACTGATATGTTCCCCACAGGTCACTTTCTGCTTGTGATGTTAATACTGTTGTCTCTCCAACATAGATAATGTGTTTTTTTTTCTCTTCTTGTATTTGGAAAGTGATGGGTGTAGTGCATTTGGATGAGGATCCTGGAGAAAATGAGCAGAAGAATATTTGTGTAATAAATTCTATAAAAATAAACATGATGGACATCAATAGGCAGAGTACAGGCTATATTGGTCCATCTATAACAGAGTAATGGGGGTTGTCTAATAAAAAATGAAGTGTGTGGCTCCTCTGAAGGCTGAATCAGAAAAAAGACCAAAGGAAAAGCCAAGGATGTGTCCATTAACAATAGAGTACCAAGTTTGGAAAAAATGAAAGGCAAGAGATGATGACCCAAAATAACCAGAAAAAGAGTGAAGGTGATAAAACAGTCACAATGCCTGGTGTCACCTGATCATATGTGCTGCTGCTGATGGCAATGTATATACTGCACAGTCTGATGTCACAGTAGCACTTTCAGCAAAAGTACCAGTCCATACAAGAGGATCCTCATGAGGGACAGACCAACATCCCATCCTCAGTTAATGTTTGCCAGATGCCCTGTAACTGTGAGCTCCGTACTACACAGGATTCTCCAGCTTGAACAGCATCTGTGATCCACATGGACTCTGATGTGCAGGCACACCTGAACAAGAGGAAATATATGGTGGTCTGTGTCATTTCCATGGCTTCAGGTCTGTCCCTTACTTGGGTGCTACACTTGGCATTAATCTGTGCATAAGCATATTGGTGATATACACAGAGATACCTGCTGCCTGCATCATTATGGAGATAGTGAACATACTGCATGACCTGCAGGATGGCATAGAATATTTGCATGAGCTGTGAGATGATACCCAACACCTGCACAGTGGCACTGAACACAAGTGACAGACAATGCAGCTCAGGTCACTAGTAGGCAACATGGTATCCTTTTGGTGTGACATACTTCAGATAGTGAATGTTATCTGGTCATATCCATGGAAAGGTCCAGATGCAAGGTGGCTAATCACAGGGTGGGCATACCTAGATGATACAGACCATTCCTGAGAATGTATCACTATCAGCTATGACAATACAGGCTATCACACCTGGTTTTGGCCAGTCTCACATACATTGCCACTGATGATCCTTAGGAGCCACCTGTGAGATAGCTCATTAGGCTATGAGCACTGACTCCTATAGTTCTACAACATCATTATTCACTATGGACAGATAGAGCACCACACTTAACTATGGCTATTGGACTGGTTGTGGGCATCATACATCTTATGACGCTCAGCCATACAAGCACATGCTCCCATGGTTCCCATGCCATCCCTCCTACAGAACACATCAAGTCCCAAGACTGCAAACCACTACAGTACAACTCACCTCCATTTGCAATATGGCAGCTCCACCTCTCATATGGAGGATGGGATTCCTGACTCCCCACATCAGACTGCATGGTTACATCCACCTCCTAAATTCCATTCCCATATGTTAGCATTCCTCTCACTGTCTTCTATCTCTGTGTTCTCCCCACCAGTGCAAATGATGATGATTGTGCTATGATACACAGCATGACCAGTCCATGCATTACATTGCATATCCTGGGTTAGATAATGCACACATTATTTTATTCTTCATTGCTTGTATTATGGATCATATTTGTTGGTCAGATGCTACCTCCTTGCCAGTGCTACCATGTATTGCCCCCACCTCAGCCTCAATTGTGGTTCTGCTGCCTTTTTCTCCTCTTGCTGACTTAACTGATCCTTATCTGCTGACCCAAAAGGTATGATAGAGCTATTTCTGCACAACTATGTCATGTACCATGGCACACACTATGATTATCTGTCTGCATGCCCCAGGTGAATACTGCAGTGCCCACTGGATGCATTTTGGTAGCAGAACTGACCCTTAAGCAGACCAAATAACTGCTCAACAATTTTCTGTGTCACTGGATGCACAGTATTGTATGACATCTCTCCCAAGATTGAGGGTGGGGGTGTGGCAGGGATCATCATTCATAATTCTAATGCATATCCAGCAACCACTGTAACACATAACATTGACACCATTATATGAGGCCTGCTAATTGACTGCATGGTAAATATAATTGTTGGGCTCTTTAGCCAAATATATAAGCACCTAACAAGTTAATCACCCTGCAGAAAGTCAACCCATGTGAAACCTTAGTATAGGCTGGAATTTTGTCAGATATGGGATTCATAGGAACTGCATGGTTGGTGCATAGATACATTGTACATGATATCCTGTGCATTGCACATGACATGGCAGCTATGGGAGCCAAAGCACTTACAGATGCTATACTTTACACCATTTGGACGAGGAAGGTCTTGATAGCAGTGTTTGTATGCAATCACTGACTACTAAGACTTCATGGAAATGGGCAATGCTGGAGATTATTGTCAGCATGATGGTTTCTCACTTTTATAGCTCTTGGGAACCATAAATGCTCCTCCTTGTGCTGCAGCATGAAGTCAAGGAACTGGCATTGGATCAGCAAGACTGAAACCTGTAATTATCCTAGCATGGCACTTTTAGGTAACTGAAAGCCCCCTGTAGTTAGGATGGTTAAAGCTACACATAGCATAGTGTCCACTAGGATGGCAGTTCATGCATTTCCTTGAATCCACATTTGAGTGACACAGTTTGACAAGCTTTGCATCCACAAGGAAGTGGTCCACAATGTGCTGTTCGACCAGATGGTAGTGCATTAGTTGGTGGTACTTCCTGCAATGGTGCATATGGCTGCAGCGTGTCATGTCATGGCACTGGTTCTGAAAGCGGCCACTAACATATGCTGCTTTGCTATAACTGCTGCTTTTGCATATGTTTTACTGACTTGTACAATGGCAATTCCTGGTGTTCAGAATATGTGATTGCTGTAGGAGTGCTGGCCTACTTTATACATTTCTGAATTGCTCTGCTGTATTTGATGGTGACATTTACATATGCACTACACTGAATTTGTGCATCTGGAGCCTCATTTCCATGTCATTATGCAGTCATTTGCATACACTAAATTCAGGGTTATTGTTTGTCTACTGAGGCTACTTTGTGTCTCTGAATTATCTCCTCTCTAATTACTACATTTTATATTATTTTGCACCATGTACTGTTGTTGTTGTTTGTCTTTCGGCTTTTCCCAGTTAGGGGTCACCACAGCGGACCTCCGGTCTGCTAATGACTGGCAGTAGATTTTCATGAACGCCGAGGTGCCAGCTCGATGTTAACCTTCAATGAAGGCACACACTTACGCATGTCTTTCAAACGCCACCTAACCGTGGGGAGGACATGCAGACTCCACAAAGAAGGCACTCCCCGCACTCCAGCCGAGAATCGAACTGGAGAACCTCTTGCTGTGAGGCAACAATGCTACTGCTGCACCACCACGGCAGTCTGTATTGTCTATAAATGTCATCCACATATAAAAACAATAACAAATGCTTAACTAGGAAACACAAAATGTATATTCTGTATAGTAATGAACAGAAATTATTTTAAATGTGTCTGATAGTAAGTATTGCTACATTGTATTACTTAACTAGTGATATATTAGTTAACCACTGACTTTTAATAATTCACATTATAAATACCTCCTACTAACCAAATCATGTATGCAAATTCATACTTATTTATAATTATACCATGATCCCCCCAAAACGTGCACGCTGATTGGCCAGCGTGCCCCTTGTAAATCGAGTTATACTAATGGAAAAAGGTCCGGTCCCCCGGACTTTTTTCCATTAGTATAACTCTACTTCGCTATGTTAAATGGGTTTAACATGGCGAGACAGCTTTAAAATAAGCAACGGAGATCTCCGTTGCTTATTTTAAAGCTGTCTCGCCATGTTAAACCCATTTAACATAGCGAGACAGTGTTAAAAACAGCGGAGAAAGCAAGATCTCCGTTGCTTTTAATCTCGCTATGTTAAATGAGTTTAACATAGCGAGACAGTTTTAAAATAAGCAACGGAGATGTCCGCTGCTTATTTTAACTGTCTCGCATGTTAAACTCATTTAACATAGCGAACTAAAAAGCAACGGAGATCTTGCTTTCTCCGTTGCTTTTGCTCAACTCTGATGTACTGTGCAGGCGCAGTACATCAGAACTGCCGCGATGCCAGGCATCTGCGGAAGGGCAGTAAACAGGCATTATACTATGCCATTATTTAAGAAAAGGAATAGTTTCTTTTCTTAAATAATGTCATGATAATAGCAATAACCACTTCTGGGTGTGGGTAATGCTAAATTTACCCACGGTTGGCTTTGTTTGGTCCCTCGGGCTTCGCCCTCAGGACCAAACCACGCCAACCGTGGGTAAATTTAGCATTACCCACACCCAGGCGTGGGTTATTGCTATAATAACTCATATCTGGCATTATATTTCCTATTAATTTACTTTTTCTTTTATATGTTAGAAGAAAAACATGCAAATTATTTTTTGAAAATATTTTATAAGGAAACATAATCCTATCTTTTACTCAGTTTTTGCTTCTTTTTCTTTGGTGTGAAATTATTGTCTATCAAAATGTGGTTAAATGCAGCATCTTTTGATGTCTTATACCTTCTGAGCCAGATCTATTGGTTCAGGTAGGATGGCAGCATGTTATACTTGGTACCATTCATATGTCTCAAGAATTTCTTTGTTCTGGGCCAATACACCTTATTGTGATTCATATGTACACACTGTCTAGATTCGTGAAATTCTTACTGTGGTTAATGGTTTTGTGGACATAAGTCCTTAAATCAGTCTCTGACATCTAGCAGGATGCAGGTCAGAATGCACTCCCATACCTGGGAGGATATGTTTTTTGATGACAGGTTGAAGCACTGACGAATCCCTCTTTATAATTGACCAGATTTTACTGAAAACATTGTATATGTCAACAATACAACACCGTCAGCTTGTATAACTGCTGCAACACAAAACCTTCAATGAGGGGAGAATAGTTAATGTGGAAAACAGAGCTAATTGCCTGAGTTTTACAGATCTAAATATTAAAAAATATGACTTTCTCAGTTATGAAACTGCTGTATACTCTTTACTTTTTACATTATGTTTTTTTTCATATAATTTTTTACTTAGCAGACATAGGGGCTTACGGCAGTCAAACTTTATTTAAAAAATTAAGTTACTGAGCAATAGTACACACTATCAGCTCATGTCTCTGCTGAAAAGAAATACATATATTTAGAACTCAATTGTTTTCTAGAGCCGGAGTTATACTTCCTTAACACCCCTTATCTGACTTGTGACTAACTTCTTCCTCTTGTATTCCCCACTTTGTGACTCAGCACCACTTTTATTTATTTTAATTTTATTTATTTTACATTTATTTACCGGGATTGTCCAACTGGATACATGTCCATTTTCAGCGGAGGCCTGGGGAGAAAAGCTCCAGTAGAAAACATTACATAGATTACACAAGAAGTTAGATAACATTACATGGTTTACACAAGAAGTTAGATAACATTAGAAGATATAAGACAAGGTGTTTTGTACAATGGTTTAGTAATGTTCCCAAATAGGAACTCACAGTTCTCATGGTCAGACACAATTAAAAGCAAGAGACATCAGATTGGAAGCAGAGCTTGGTTAAGTAATTACATATTACGATATTTACAGATTATGCTTTCAGTTTATAACTTAATCAGGGTTGGTACATGGGCAAAGCCAGTTCACTTTGAAATATTGTTTGAGGTTTTTTTTGAAGAGACTTAAGGAGGATTGCAGGGTTATATAGTTTGGCAATGAATTCCAGGTTTTGCCAACAAAGTTGGCAAACAGGTATTCACCAGCAGAGTTATTAGCTTTGTGAGTTTGGACCAGTAGTTTGTTGGCTGATCGTAGGGATCTTAGGTTTCTATATGGTTTAATAATATTTATAAGTGAGGGGGTATACTCAGGGTGGTATAGTATTTTGCGTGCTATTAAGAGTTGATTGAATCGAATTAAGCTGGGCAGTTCTAGCCACTCTAGTTGTTTCAGGTTCTGGCAGTAGTGGGTTCTATAGGTGGAGCCAGTGGTGAAAATGACAATATGGTTGTAGCTATGGGAGAATTTACTTAGTTCAGATTTGTTGAGGTTTGAGAGTACAGGTGAAGCATATATAAGAGTAGAGATTCGGTGTGACCGGGCGATAGCAGTTCTAGCCAGTGGGGTTAAAAATGTCTTGTTTCTATACAGTGATCCAAGCTTCTTATTGATGGCCTGTATGGTTTTGTTGACCTGTAAGTCAAATTTAAGATTATTATCTATGATGACCCCTAGAAGCTTGGTGTGGGTATCTGGGGAGATAGTGGTACCATTATTTGACGTGACAGAGAATGAAAGTGTGGCAGATCTACTAGTGGGGGTGAAGAATATAAGTTTAGTTTTACTGGGGTTCAGCAGTAGGCGTTGGTTGGCGAGCCAGTTTTCAATAGTATTAAACATATTTTGGATTAAGATTTGCAATTTGGATGAGGAGGTGGCTGAGCAGATCAGAATGGAATCATCTGCATATTGAATGCAGCTAGCTTTAGGGATAGCAGCGTGAAGGTTGTTGATGTAACTAGAGAAAAGTAGTGGACCTAGTATGGAGCCTTGAGGGACACCGAGTGTGAGAGGTAGCTGGCTGGACAGTTTGCCCTGCCACAATATTGCCTGTTGTTTACCAGTCGGGTAGGACTTGAACCATTGGATTGTATGCTTATTGAGGGAAATTGACTTTAGAGAAAGAATGAGAAGTTCATGGTTGACCATGTCAAAGGCTTTTGATAGGTCAAGAAAGAGGGCGGAGGATAGCCTATTGTCATTCCTGTTTCGGTTTATGGTGTTAGTAAAGGAAAGGAGTGCCAAGGTGGTGCTGTGGTGTGGCCTGAAACCAAGTTGGGAGTTGGATAGTAAGTTATTCTGTGTAAGGTATTGCATTAGTTGCCTGTGTACACATTTCTCCATTATTTTGGCTAGTGGGGAAAGAATGTCAATGGGTCTATAGTTGGATAGCTCTGCAGAACTTCCTCCTTTATGGAGTGGGATGACGTGGGATATTTTCCAGAGGGAGGGGATAGAGCTTTTTGTTTATGTTTTGTTTTGTTAGACATTTTGTTAAGAACACATTTGCCTAGTGTCTGGTACTGAGTTAAAAAGAAGACGTCTTAGTATTAGGCTATGCTATGTTTCGATCTGAATATTATTGAGAGGTTACTCCTAATCTTCAGTGTAATGATGTCATTCTGTTGTGGACCCAGATGGGAAAAAAAACATACAAAGGTATTCTGTCACAGAAGTTAACTTTTGTTGGCGTCCTAGATAGTTAACCTTGGTCCAACCTAATTTATATAACTATGTATCTATGTACTAATGTGCAAAATGCAAATTACCACATGAGGACCAAGCCTTGCACTTTTGCATTTTTTTCATATGCAGAAAGCAAACAATGCACATTGCAAATGTTAGTACCTCTTCCCAGGTGCTTTCTGGTAATTACGGAAGGACTTGAAAACCTCTCTGCTGGAGTTTGTTTGCAAAGCAGCATATGTAAAATGAATTATAACAAATCCGATTTATTTTTGTTTACAGTGGACTATCCAGACAGTGTAGATACACCATAGCTCTAATGTTGTTCTACATCTGTAGCTGCAGCGGATAAAAGAAATTGAATCTATCTCCTCTGACTCTCTTGTAGTCTGGCTAGGACATCTATTGAATTACGACAAATGGCAAACGTGTGCTATTAACTGAAATAAGTTATTGAATCTGTGCTGGATCATTCTTTCCAATTACTTTGTTAAGGTTAAATGATTTGCCATCAAGAAATAAAATTGGATCCTCAGGTAACTGAACTTTACTGCTCTAATTGTTATTAAATTGGTTGAATGTGGTTATACAGACATGGCTGCTTTCCAAGCAATATCTACTTCGCAAGCCCTACCAGGTCATGCATTACTGTGAAAGTAATCAGAAAATGCTCTTTGGAGTGTGTGAAGGTGTCAGCTTGGTTACTGAATTATTCTTACAAGTTAAAAGCCTGACTTTTAAATGTCTAAAAGATATCTGAATATAATGAAAAGAAAGCACAGAAAATAAGTTATTCACTAGAGCACACATAAAACTGTACTAATTCAAGACAAAGTTGGAACTGTTAGCCTGAAGCTAAAATTTAGTATAGGCCTTCCGAATTTTGTATCAAGGAAATAGCACCGTATGGGCCCCCTGAACTACATACTCTGCTGCATAATGCATCCTCTATATATCTTATAACATGGGAGTCTTGAAAAGCATGTATACGACCCATTCTTTTTTCAGTAGGTCTGCTGCAAAACTAAAGTGACACAAGTACTAATGCTTCTGCATTGTATTCTGATCTTACTGTGCCTTCCATATTATCAGACTGTTCAGTTAAATGACAAACTGTTGAATTTGATGAAAAATTACTTATCAGCCCAATATTATTTATCATCAAATGAGCAGGCCATCTGATAATTACATTGAAACAACTGACAGTTCAACTGTGATGTCACACCCATTCTAAGTTAGCATAACAATTAATACTTAACTGTTCTTGTTTCTAAATTTCTTCCCTTATACTTTAATTTGTATATAAAAAGTTGTATTATTTAAGTAGGCGTGCATTCAGGCAAATGATTAGCTGTGAAGACATACTCATCCTAAGTTGGCATAACAATTAATAGTAGAATCATCATCAGAATGACAATTAATGTTTCACAGTTCTTTCTTTTTAAATGCCCTCCTTTATCTTTTAATTTACAGAAAAAGTACTGCATTATTTAAATGGGCATGTATACATGCACATAGTTAGTAAAAAAACATATTTTGAATGTTCATATCACACAGTACAGTTCTATTTTTATATCCCAAAATGCTATTATGAAGAGACATGGACCAGCCCAAAAGTAAATATATAAATAATGAGTGCAAGAAATACTATTAAATAATATGCTAGACTACAGCTGGAGAAATCCTGCCTTACTCCTAAATGATTTAAGGAAATGTTGTTTCACCAAGATCCTAGTATAGCCTTAGAATGCATTGTTAAGATGAGTGGCACAATGCAGGTAAGAAGTAAAAGGAGGGATTCAGGGGTGTCTGGGAGAAATGGAAGAAAGCTGAGGAAAAGGAGGAATGGAGCAGATGTATGGCTGTTGGCAACAGTGCTGACTTGATGGACATTATCTGTTTTTCTCTTGATAACATATTGCATTCATAACTCACTAGAATGAACTTCTTTTGGATTCACTGATGGTGATTTATACCTACCCTTGAGGGTTATGAAAGCAGTTTGGTATCCATATATGTTAAGATTTTTACTGCATTAAGTACAACTGAGAAAAATCGGTGTCTCCATAAATGTCTTATAATTACAAGAGATGAAGAGAGCAAAGCTCATAGATGCATCTCTCCCTTCTCTTGCAGAGGTTTAGCAGTGCACCATTCATTAGCCAGATGTTAATCAAGATGGCTTCTATTTACCTTTAACAGTGAGTAAATTAGTGTTGGAAAGGGTCACAATCAAAGATCAGATCAGAGACTTTCACATGTTGGATACCAGTGACATCATTTGCACTAGTGATTCAAGACTGAGGGTGGTACCAGTAAGGAATACATAACATAAGGTTCATTTATGCAGCAATGACTTCATATGTAACATGTAATTGAGGAATATCATGAGATGATTTGCTTTTAACAGTGGGAATATGCATTAGAGGCTTATATCTTTAGAAAACATTAACTAGAAAAGATGACCTACTATGAGGAATTTAATAACATAAGTCTACGTTATATAATTCAGTTATGGCAAAGAGTGCTGGTATCTTTTGGATACCTGAAATTATTCTATATGTAACGAAGGCAGTATAGAGCATACAATCACAATCAACACAGAAATGGATGATAGGAAGGGGGCTGCTTTTGGGAGTGATATTCCTGATAACATGGAAACAAAAGTGATAGGACTGAACATAAAGCTGTACATGATGTTCAACAAAAAGATGGGAGGGATGTCAAAGATTTACTGCTGCTTAATGTCAAGAATGAAGGTACACTGAATGACATAATACCTCAGGTAACATACACATAGTTTAAAATGAATTCAGTGAGTCCAATAAGAGCTAGTGATGGCATTTTACTTGTAAATGACTACATGATTGTCAAGTCTTATTTCTGTATATGAGATAGTAGTATGAGTGTGACATAAGTGATCTTTCATAGCAGACAAAAAATCTGCACGTTATTACCACACCAGTAAAAAGAAATTGACAAACGTAATTTCTGGCAGTTATTAAGTCCCCCAGACTGCTTTGTTAGCTTATTGAATGCTGTGCCTCCCTGTCATCTACTTTATTTATTACTGTCTTAGGAATATGGATATAGGGATGGAATGTGTGTGTGTGTGTGTGTGTGTGTATGTGTATGTGTGTGTGTGTGTGTGTGTGGGGGTGAGGGCAGTGGGGGGAGATACAACTCCTGACTTGAACCATCTTTGGCAAGTAGTAAATTATCTAGTCTGCCTAAATGGAATGCATATTAATTGCATATCCCTGACTAACATGTTACAATTTGCATAAAGTGATACAATGTGGTTACTGCAAAAACAGGAGCCTGAAATTTAAGGCAGAAAAGCAGGAGCTTATGTTAATATAAATATCTGCTGGTCAGACAGTACACTGCATATATTACTGTACTTGAAAGGGACTGACACTGACAGGTGATAATCAGCAGTGTAGGCAATCAGTTCTCCCAGGGTCAATTGTACATGTTTAGAGAATAAAGAATAAACTGCCAGAACAACCGAGGAAATACAAAGTAGCTGTGTCTCAGGAAGGAAAATGCAATGCTGGATTTATAGGCAGAAATATCTTTTATATTCATACTTGCTTCTTTACTCTGTGTTCTTTTGTCCCCAGTGCCTGCTGCTCTCAAACTTACCCCATATTAACTCTAGCCCATTTAATCATCTGTGATGGGGAGTCTCTAGAGTCATGAAGGGTGACAGACACTTGCAGGGGCTGTCATTCATGCAGTCTTAGCAATGAGGACATTTTACTGAATGTCATAACTCCATCCTGTGGGAGGGGTAATGAGCTACCTGCATCATTGTGGGAACCCACAATGCCCTCCTTCTCCTCTTCTGAGTGTGTGTTCCCATGTGCATGTTAATGAGGCCTACCATCAGATGGTGGCTTGGTGGTCTAAAATCCCACCCCCAAGATGACTGTAATGTTGCATCTCCCCTTTCTCCCTAGATGGTACTCCTATCCTCCTATTCGATCTTTGTCAAGCACCCAGACCACTAATCAAATGCAGGTCATCTGGCCACATTCAGTGCTTTATCCCCCTACACCACCAGAGATGGTGTTTATCTTTACATTTTCAAAATAAATTTTGATAAGCTTGGAATGTCGTCATATTATGATTGTACTCGGATCTCTTCTAGCTCTTATCCTCAGCTTCACTTCCTTAAATCAGTCTATATTCCCCAAACAGTAGCAGAAACCTGCAGCTCATGTACAACTTTGCTTTAGGATACCTATCTCTGCTCAGGGAGGAATAGAGAAAGCTACCATGGTACATCCTTGGTCTCCAACTACACTCTCCCTTTTACATCTGTATCTAGGCATTTTCCATATCTCCTCAAAGCACTCTGCTTTGGAAATCACTTTGTCACTCTTACTGAAACAAAAGCAAGGATTAAGCAAGATAACAGTGTGCTGTTTTAAAAACGTTTTCTTCTCTCCAGTGCTGCGTGACTGCAGTGATGGTATAGATAAGTTCAGGGATGTTCAATGCAGAAGAGCTTGCTTCTCATAAGAAAAAAAAAAACTGTTTATGATTTGTGCTGTTGTTATGAAAGGCTCAAATGTGTTGCACTCACTCAAGATTCTTTAAGCAGTTTCCAAGAGATTGCATTTTGAGATGTGCAAACTGAATTGTATCTTGATAAGGTTTGCTGTGATATGTGTCATGTTCAGGCATGCACATATACTTAAACCATAGATGTTTAGTCCAACCACATTACAGGAGCTGGATACTCTACAAATACTGGTCTTTGCCACGAAGCAGTGGGCCAGTTATACTCCACTCCAACATCCCCATGTCATCAAGGAACAAGTGCTCCTCCACTGTATAATTACTACCGTCTTTCCAGCTGGGTGCCCAACCACTATCAGACTGGTTACATTTAAGATAGATAACCATTTTTTTCACATTTGGCCAACTAATACAGAATAATTTTCTTGATCAAAAAAATGAAACTTTTAGGATGCCTGCAGCATGACATTAATATTAAGAACAAATAAAGATGGTTTAAAAAGAAAAAAAAAACAGTCTAAGAAATGCAAAAGCTTTAAAATAAGAGCAAAATGTGTGTGGGTGGACATTCACTTTATACTCGCAAATATTGTTGTATTTTGCAGGGCATTATTTCACTCACACTCTGTCAAAAGTTACCAAAGAACTTAAATATACAAAGAAACAAGCCACATAGTGTTAATGCCCATTGCTTAAACATACAGATCAGGTTTCATAAGTGTCAGTTTAGAGAAAAAAATAAAAATAAAAGTCAAAATATCATGATTTGGCAAAACATTTTTTTATTTTTAGTTGTTTATATAAGTCTAGAAGTATATGTGCATGTTTTTCTCTCTGTTTTTATATATATGTATGTATAAACTATTTATTTATATAAAACAGGACTCAAGGAATATATCAGTAAACATAAGCTCTTTATCTTAAAATGTGAATTCTTATGGTGTTTGACATTTTAAGAAAAAAGCAAAAAACATTGTATACCCAGCCTGAGGTTCTATAGTAATGAAAAGGTCACTGTGAGCCAGAGGGGAGATTATACCAAGAAAAAGCTGTTGTTAGGAACAATCTTTTACATGGATACATTCATAGGAACTGATAAGAAAAATGGCTATAATGAGACCTTAGCTTTCTTGTCAGTTTTGCTAACAGTATTCATTTACAGTCAATGTCAGTGCAGATAGTCAACCATTTCATTGTCTTTGATTAGAATGGGAATAAATGAGAGCTGCTGTCTTTACAGAATACTTTTATCTTGTCAGTTTCTTCCCATGAAAATAAGGAGCTATACAATTTATATTACAGTACAGACACAATAGTTTCATTGAGTAAACAGCTTCCTTAAGGCAGCACACATGTAGGAAGTCGTGTATTTGCAAATAAAAATTAATTTTGTTTAGCATTTCATTACTTTTGCTGCAAGAGCATAGTGTATACCTTTTTTTCCTCATGTGCATAATTAGACATTTGACTTTTGGGTTTCAGGCCACAAAACTCCATTCTGTAGACAATTTCTCTTGATTCAGAAATATACAAAGATATCAACAGATGAGGCTCTGTCATCTATTACATAACCAAGAGTTGCTGCTAATCCTTATTCACTGTCTCATTTTTCTCCTCCCTGATTTTACCTAGAAGTCATTTAATTTAACCTTTGGCATGCATACCACCTCATATTCTGCCTATTTATTTCAAAAGTCAGTTTCTTTTATACAAAGTAATATTTTTAATTCATTCATGAAACAAGCCCTTCCACTTGTTACATGTGCTTTTTTTCATTCTTTCTCTCCCTCTCTCTCACTCTTTTCTTTTCAATTACAGCTGGAAATGAAAAGAAAGGAGTGTGTGTTATTCTGCAGTTTGGGGGAGGGATAGCACAATGGTTTATTTTCTTTTATTTTATTTATTTATTTGTTCTTTGTTGACCAGGTTAGTCCCACTAGGCTAGCAGCCTCGTTTCAGGGAAGATCTAAGGTGGTATTTATACCACTACTAGGTGAAACTTTGGCCAGGGCATTGGGGAACTTCCCCTACTCATCATTGTTGTAAGTGGGACTTATTTTGCAGGAGCACTTCCTGTTTCCATTCTGGACATAGAAGCAGCCCAGAGAAACAGGGAAGTATATGGAGAAAAAGGGTAATGGATTGGTGACAGAAATGCAAGAAAACGCAAATATCAGGCCTAGAGAATATAGTCAGGATTCTGAGGAGATATTTCAAAGAAATTTGTTTGATGAATTGGCAAATAATGGATGTATAATTAAAACCCGACAGTTGGGAGGGTTGCAGGATGATTTACTTAAAGAAATGGTGTTACAGAGTGAGCCAGAAAATGAAGGAGATGCTTCCTGGGGGAACATTATGGAGGAAATATAAAAGAAGGATAGAGAGACAATCCCGAAGAATAATGGTGAGATGGAAAAGAAAACACATGCAGAGAAAGTAAAAGAAGGCAAAAAGGGAGTAGCAGAAAAGAAGGCAGAAGAAATGAAAAACAGAAGGATTCAAAGTAAAGAAGACAAAAATGGACAGGTATGAAGTGTGGGGCAATTTAATAGCTCCTTTGGGTGTAAAAGCACATGGGGTAAGAGCATTTATTCTTATTAACAAATAGACATTTTGTGACGTTATAGTTGAGACTTTTTTAATGGAAAATTTTCTTGGAGAATATGAAAAAAAAAGATTGTAACCCATGGAATCTTTATGCAGTAAAAACAGGGGAAAAAAAAGAAAATTCATGTACAATGTCAAACAGAGTTGGAAAGAGAGACTTTGAAAGGACATTTGAAAATGTTATCTAAAGAAGTACTGGACATTGCAAAAGTTTATGATATAAAGGATTTATGGACTGGTGGGTGGGATTGTAATACTGTGTTAAAAATAAAAATAGAAAAGATTATACATATACCAAGCTTGATAAATGCGGAGGGGAATAGGGGTAATGTAAAATACTGGGGACAACTCAAACCAAAAGAAAACATTATATTTGTGTGGAAATGGGACATGAAGAAAAAATGTGAACTGAAATGTTATAAATGTAACAGAATTGAACAGTTATGGTTGGATTGCAAAAATGAAAATAAGAGTAAAGAAAAAGAAAAAGAAAGAGAAGAGAGAAGAAAACAGACAAAGAGAAGAAATCGTAGACGTAGAAATGGAAGAAAAATTAGATGGGGAAAAAGAATAAGGATGATATAGAAGAATGATCTGAAATAAGTTATGAAAAAGACATAGATTGGGAGGTAGGTAAAGAAAAAAAAGAATTCTATTGGTAAATGGGTAGAAAACAGAAAAAGAAAATGTAAAATGATAAGTATAAAAGAAAAGAAGAAAGGAAATGGGTTAAATGAATGTGTACAGTTTGTATAATGGTTAAGGTGTTTGACTCAGAAACACAAGGTCCAGTGTTTGATTCTCAACTTTGGGTGGGAAATTAGCTAGGCTTCAAATGACCTACTAAGAAATATAGCCCAGTACTTAGCTATGAACTTATGAAATCCTGAGCCTAATGGAAAATAAAAACTTTAGAGTGCTTTCTGTAAATAAGAATAGTATAAGAATATAAAAAAGAAGACTAGGGATTTTGGAGTGGTGTAATATATATGATGTAGATGTAGTTATATTAGAAGACACAAGATAAAAAAAAAAGATTACAAAGAGAAACTATGGGGAAGAAAGATAATCTGGAATTTGGGAAATGAGACATTTTCTAGAATAACTGTATTCTGTTAAGTCAGTCATGTGTATCAGCCTATGCCACATCTACAACCATAAGTATTTCTCTGGAGGAACTATTGGAATGTGCCTGTGCCTCCATGATGGCCCTAAGCATATGTTGAGTGGCAAGGGAAGACACACCTGGATCAGATGGATGATGGACAGCAGACCTCCTCTGAGCACCCCTGACAACCCTCCTGCATGGCACCTTGACCACACTTTGGTTACAGCAGAGTGAACAGGAACTGAAGCCACATTAACCACACTATCCTAATCGAGTGTCTCGCCCTCCACCTGTCCAAAATCTGAGGACATAGTGGAATGGGTTGGCATAGGCCTACTGGCTGTGTCTGATGGAATTACAGGGGATGGCTGAATGTCTAACTCAGTGTCAGATTCAACCTTTGCATCCCCCGACTGTGCCTCTGCTTGCCCACCATCATCATCAGAGTCTGCTGATACTCTGACATCAGATGGTAAGAGTCCAATTAATACCTACACTACTATAGTCCAACATATACTAACAAACTAACAATGGTGCCACTATTACAGACAGTACAGCAATACACACAACAATCCTAACATCCACATCACACACATGGATAAAATAAATAATTCTTTGAACTGCTCATCAGTACTTTCTTAAAAATGTTTGGCTTACAATGTGCAGATGATTCCAGGGTCCCTATGAAGAATGGCCCTGGAAGAAATTAAGCAAAAGGTAAGGGCATCATCATCATAATTAACAGTAACACAGGGGGTTAACACTTTTTGCCCTTTATATGTCTTGTGAAGATATGTGAAGGCTGCCAGCCTAGCCAGATAGAATTTTGTAGATAATTCTGTCATTTCTAAATATTAATATAAGCCACAGGCTTGTTCTCTTAAATGTGAAAAGACTGTATTGGATGTTGAACTGCAAAAATGTAACAACAGTGCACTCTGCTGTAAGAAAGCTGATAAGTCAAGCGTTTTATGACTGCTTTGATCTCAGGTCTCGTAGACGTGGTGTCTGAACCAGCAGATTTTTCCTATTATTCTGAGACTAGAGTTAATTGCTAAGTTTTACATATATAATGTCTTTAATTGCTGTAGTTTCCTTACCAGGTGCAAGCTTACTAAGAAATGTTAATATAGAGTTTCTGTTAGTCTGGGAATCCAGAGAATTGTTAAGAATCATGTAGTCTAATATGAGTCAGCAGGATGTATTATCAATTTAAAGGACTTTCTCAGAGACAGAGAGAGAGCATTTTGCATTTGTCTTCAGAACTGACCACTCACCAGTACTTGCTTTGCTCTGTCTGTATGTAAGTAGGATCTTAGACTTTAGTGTTTCTTTTAAGGAATAGATAGATAATAGTAAGTTTAGACTAGCTGTTTTCTATATTTATGTCAGAACTATTCTACAGTATTATTTTAAGCATTTTCCTGTGATCTCTAAACTCTTGACTAGCACTGGGTAGTAAGAAGTATTGTTGTGTGTTCTTATTATTTATTATTAAATATTTTTAAACCTTTCAACTGTGGCTGTTTTTTGTAGAGATAATTTAAGCTCTAGAGTACATTGCATGTATATAGTGATAGTGGCCAAACCACTCAAATAAGCCTTAAAAAGTTCTGGTCACACTTACTTATTGGATAATAATATTACATAGTAATAATTGAACACCCTTTGGTAAGGGCTTTTTTAGTAGCTGACAAGTAAGGGTCCTGATGGCAGTGATTACAACCTTATAGCCTGGACAGAAGGGGCACAGCTAGTGAACCTGTGCCAGCCTTCCCCAAGAGTGTCTGTGTGGTTGTATATAAATCATATCTCAAAGTGTGCATGTGAGTGTGTGTGTGTGTGTGTGTGTGTGTGTGTGTGTGTGTGTGTGTGTGTGTGTGTGTGTGTGTGTGTGTGTCAGCTACTTGGGCAGGGACATGAAGCACTGGTTGGACAGAGAAAGTGCTTGGAGGACTTGGCTTGGGACCCTGGCTAAGGACCCCATGCTATAGCTGTACCAGTGGGAGTCTTATTGGGGATGTGGAGAGAAAGGGAGAAACAAGCCCCAGACTGACTGTGATCTCTGTGTGCTCTTAAGGAAAATTGTACTTTACTGTGTGTGTATTTGTTATCCTTCCCAATATGGATGCCCTTCACTGGTGTTAGTGGTGAGGATTGAGGCTCCTTGATTACTGGGCTAGTGCACGGGTATCACATGTCTTGTCCATTAAGGATACTTTTAACAAGAACTCGGATAACACGTCCACCCCATGTCCATGTGTAATCAACCAGAATGGGTCATTAACTGTATCAATCTACAACTATTCCCCCCAAAAAATAAAATAATTTATGTTAAACAAAACATAAGTATTGCTGTCAGTATTTTACTCTACAGGAAGTATATAACAACTGAGATAGATAAGCCATCCTGGGATATACTTATCCTCCCTGAAACAGCAGCACCAACATCAATGACATGCTATCATGCACTTTCCACTGAGCTCTCTGGATCCCTGACATCAGACAGGAACCCTTCATTTGGTGTCAGTGGTGGCTCTATAGCAATCCTCCCCGTAGCCATCCATTCATGGGCCACTGCAGCTGCTCTCCTCCAGGCCGATGAAATCATGTCAGTGGCCCTATGGTGCACCTGATTTTATGTCCTGCTTTGGCCACCTACTGCATTTATATCTGCCACTATCTGCTAGCAAATTGCATTCTGCCAGATATAGCCCACGTCCCCTCTCAAGCAGAAAGGCACCATGTCATCTAAATGCTTTGGCAATCACTTAATTCTCAGGGTCACTGAAGTGGGGTTTGCGAGACTGGGACACCTGTGTGCCATAGTCCCAGGTGACATAAAACACAAAAGAAAGATAATACACATAAGTATCACACAAATAAAATTCTTGCTTACATATAACACATAAAAGGTAGTTTTTCAATATTGCTAGCTGGAGAAACAAAAAATAGTCAAGATATTCAAATATAAAAAAAGGATTTATGTGGTTGCACTATATTACAATCATACACAAAGCAAGGTTGGATCCAAAACAAGGAGAGTAACAATAGCAAACCAAAACTCTGTACAATGTATTTTGTTTGTGCCAACATAGGAAATGAAACGTGGCTCCCCCACCCCAAAACAACAGTAAAATAACACATTTTGCTGACAGACCATCAGTGAACTACTAAAAGTGTTCATAGGTTCATAGGTTCATAGGTAGGTACTAGGCTATTGGCCCTAGGGCCTATATAAGCCTAGCCAAATGGTACCATGGCTTTTGCCACTCAAGAAAATTATTTTCCTGTGCCCCTGTCAAGCAGAGCCGTAGAAGTGATCCCCGGGGTGAATTTCCTATCTCCCATCCAATCATCAAGATTTTTCTTGAAGAGTGCTAATGAGGGGGTTTGCTTGATATAGATAGGTAGTTTGTTCCAGAGTATGGGAAGTCTCTGAGACAGGAATCTATCCCTCCAGCATGTTCTGTTTATTGTGGTGACAAGGTTTAGGTCCCTAGAGCATGTAGCTCGGAGGGATTGGGATTTCTTTATGTGGAGCATGTCCAACAGCTCTGGGTTTGACATAGCTTTGTATGTTAGGCAGAGATCGCCTCTGAGTAGGCAATATGTGACAGAGTAAAGTTGGAGTTTTTTGAGACAGTCTGCATAGGGCATCTGTTTGAGGCCGGTAATCCTCTTTGTGAGGTATTTCTGTGGCCTTTCCATTTGTTGTAGATGTCTTGTGAGGTACATACCAAAAGGGGCATTGTACTCTATAATGGGTCTAATGAGTGACGAGTAGAGGGGAACAATGACCTCTTTTTTCCTGGATGAGAAACCTTTTGTGATGAGGTGTGCCACATAGAAAGATTTCCTGACTACTGTGGTGATGTGATTATCAAAGGAGAGACTACTGCCCACCTGTGTCCCAAGGTCTCTTATCACACTTTTGGTGTTAAGTAGATTACCGCCTATGTGGTAGTTCATGGGTACAGAGTTTTTACCAAAAGGGATTACAATGCACTTTTTGGCATTGAGCTTGAGGCCATGGCTTTGACACCAGGCATCTGTCTCAGTGAGATCCTTTTGTAGGATACCCATATCGTTAGGAGATTTGATTATGGCTCCTAGTTTGCAGTCATCTGCAAACTTTGTTAGCCAAAGACCTTCTGTGTTGGCCTGTACTTCCGAGAAGTAGATTCCAAACAGGAGAGGACCTAGGACTGAACCCTGTGGTACTCCACTTGTCACTGGTCTGAAGTTGGATTTAGAGTCTGCTACTTTCACAGTGTGGGTGCGGTCAGTGAGCCAGTTGGCAACCCATCTTGTGACATAGGGATTTATACCTAGTTTAGTGAGTTTGTCTATAATTCCAGAGTGGAGGATGGTGTTGAAAGCCTTGTCGAGCTCTAGATAGGTGGTGTGTACCACCTTACCCTCATCTACAGCTTTGGTGACCACTTCAAAGAAGTCTATCAGGTTTAGGAGACATGATCTGCCTTTTACAAACCCGAACTGGGTAGGGTCCAGAGTTTGGAGTTTACCAATGTCATTGTTTATAAGTTCCATGATGATGCGCTCCATAGCCTTGCAGACCAGGCTAATGGGGCAGTAGTTCCCGGGTCCATGGTGGCTCCCCCTTTGTGGAGTGGGATAACCATTGTTGTGTGCCATTCAGTGGGCACAAAGTCTGGGGTGAGGCTATGATTGAACATGGTAGTTAGGTGGGGTGCCAGTTCATTCTGTAGTTCATGTAGAACGCAGCCTGGGATGTTGTCAGGTCTCATGGATGCTGTGTTCTTGGCCTTGGAGAGTGTGTTTTTTACTGTACAGCTGTGATTACAGGTACTTTGCATTCTTCCGGTATAGAGCTGGGCCCTTTCGGGGATGAGAGAGGGGTAAAGTTAGCACTGAACCTATCTGCCAGGATGTTGGCAATATCAGTTGGTTCTGTATAGTTAGTGCCATTGTGCTGTAACTCAGAGGAGATCTGAGTGTTGCCATTGAGATTCTTGACATAGGTATAGAATGCTTTGTGGTTGTCTTTAGAATCAGTGGCAATTTTGTTTTTGTAACTAGCTTTGGAGGATTTTATGAGGGATCTCAGCTCCTTACTGAGGCTGACCACGGAGTTCATCTAATCATGGGATTTTACTCTTTTTTGCAACATTTTCTTTCTTCTGTTGTAGAGTTTGTTTATAGCAGGGGACCACCAGGTTGGCTTCCTTTTTTTGGAGGATAGCATCTTGGTTCTGTTAGGGATTGCATGATACATGCACTCGAGTAAGTGCTTATAAAGTGCAATTGTATAGGATTCAGCAGTCGTATCTCTATTGTCCGTCAGCATGTGTGTCGTGAAGTTTGCCACGTCTGTCTTAAGAAGTGTGAATTTGGCTTTGGAGAAATTTTTTATGGTGGTTTCCCTAATGGGGGGTGGGGCTGGGATGTGGATGTCTAGGGTGATTTGCTTATGGTCGGATCTGACCAACGAGGAATTGACCTCTGGTGTGGAACACCGGTTGCCCATGTTGGTAATGACCAGGTCTAGGATATTGCTGCCCCTGGTGGGGGTGTGGATAAGTTGATCCAAGGCATTGGAATTTATGAATTCCAGAAAATGTTGAGCACATGAGTTGGTACATGAGTAGTTTTTCCAGTTAATGGTGGGGTAGTTGAAATCACCCATTATTAGGGTGTTAGGTTGTACCCTAATATTTTCCAGTGTATCAAGAAATGAGGAGTGAGAATCTTGTGGCATGGTGGGGGATCTGTAGCAAGCTACAATTTGCATTGCTGCTTGCCCAGAGTTAGTTGCACTTGGATAATCTCAGATGCATTATGCTGAGCAACTAGCCTGGAGGTGTGGATATCCTTAATAAATATGGACACACCTCCATCTTTAGTGCTTCGGTCCAAGTTAGATGGCCGAAAGGTGTGGTATGAATTATAGCCTGGTAATACAGGGGTGCTCTCTGGAGCCTTGAACCAGGTCTCTGTCACTGCACAGATGTCAATGTTCTCCATTTTAAGGAGTGCCTCGAGTGAGTGCATTTTGAGGTTTAGACTTCTAGCATTGAGTAGCATTACCCTCAGATTTTGCTTGCTTGTAACTGTTTCGGTGGTGAATTTGTCATTTGAATCTTGCCTAAAAAAGGCACTATAGGGGTGGCAAGAGCCTTATCCAGTATCTGGAATCCCAAGGGTGACAGGTGCAGGCCATCTCTGGCAAAGCATCGTGGTTTGTCGATCATGTCATCCCAGGCAGACAGATACTGGATCCCCTTAGAATGACACCAGAAGCTTAGCCAATTGTTGCAGTCAATCATTTTGTCCTTGTACTGTGGTATCATTCTGGGTGATGGCAGGATGCTACTCAGGGATAGGGTCATACCTGCCTGGGCTACAAGATCAGAAAGCTCCTCCATGTCTCTTTTCATGTAGTCCAGGGAGGTACATCTCAGGTCATTCACACCAACATGGACAATGACAGAGTCATATTTGTACTTGCTGTGGAGTGACCTGAGTGCATGCATTATGTGGTGGATCCTGGCACCTGACAGGCAGCTGACAGTGAATTTCTCCTTGTTTAGCCTTTTGAGTGGAACATCAGTGTGCCTGACTATAGAGTCACCTATGACTAGAGTATTAGGTACGTTGTTATGCCTTATGGACTGTGGTTGAGTGGCACACTGAGTTTGTGGGCTATGTGTCATTTGGGTTGTGTTGGGGGGGGGGTGGAGGTTGCTTGCGTTTCTGCTTTGGAGGTCCCTGTTGCTTGGGTAGATTTTTTTGAGAGCCTCCATGAATGTAGGTGTGTTTTGTGTTTCTATGTGTGTGTTTTGGTGGTGTAGGTTTTGAGGGACTATGTGATGAGTGTGGTTTGGTGCAAGTGTTTACCTTCTCCTCTTCACTATCTAGTCCAGTCTTGGGTGAAGAGAGCTCTGCTTCCAGTTTGGTTATATAAGTGCATCTCTCACAGGTTGTAGTGTTGGGTGGTAGGAGGAGAGGGTTGTCTGTGTACATGAGGCAATTGCTGCATTGCCCCAAGATGCCCAGATTCATCAGGTAGACAGGAGAAAATACCGGGAGCTAACCCTTAGACATGCCTGGATAGGTGCTTATTTATTAAGTACTAAAAACTGTTTTCCTCTAGACAAGTGAGGAAAGTTGAGTGCTGTAGTAATTTGTAGCTTATTTAGTGCTTACAATGAGTTTTGAACAAGTGCTGAGCTCAAAGAAACAGATTTGAGTGCTGAAATTAGAAAACTGGCTAGTTCTAAGAAACAAAATTAAGCTAGAAGGCCTCCCTCCAACACAGAAAGGCTTGGGGGCTCAGAAGCTTACAAACAATCCTGGATACAGCAAATCTGTATCTGGACTAGACAACTTATAGGAAAGGCAGGAAACAAGCTTAGAAAATATATATATATTTTTTTTATTTGTAAAGTGGAAAGGGGAAAGGAGGAGCAGAAGCTAACTGGGTTAGCCTTCTCAAATGTTCTCCCTGGAATAGGTAGAATAAGGTAATGATGCTAGACTGGGAGAAGTGTCCCAGATCAATTTTACAGTAGGGGTGGGCAACTGCAAAGCCATCAAGTATAAAAACAGGATACCAAAAGGGAGGGAGGGTGGGAAACAAAAATCAGAACAAACAAACCCAACCAGATGCTTAACAATTGTAGAAAATTCTACTTAATACCTCACACACAGTGAGTAAAATAAAACCGCTATAAATAACTCAGAAATAAGCAAACAACAGGATACTTAATGTTATATATCTCAGATTTGTTAGCCCGGATCCCTTCTTCTGACTTCCTCTGATTAACTTAGTGTGTTTATCAAATAAACTGTCCCAAAAACATGTGTACACATTTACCACAGAACATTCATTTTTTATGCAATTGCCAGCCACTTCTACCTGTGGCCAGCACTCCCCTGGAAGTGTCTATGGGTCATCCTAGAAGGCTAAAACCCCTGTGTAATTGACAGTACAGGACATTTACATTTCACTGAAATAACAACAGAAGAGTATAAAGAGAAAATCAGTTGTAACATTACCACTTGTGATGACAGTTAATAAGGTTGTGCATCTGAGAAAGTAAAATGCACTGACAAACATGCCTATGCCATCATTAAACTTCTAAGAAGTGCACACAGAGTAGCATTTGCTAATGTATATGTGTATATATATATATATATATATATATATATATATATATATATATATATATACACACACACACACACACACACACACACACATATATATATATATATATATATATATATATATATATAGAGAGAGAGAGATAAGATTTTTCTTAGTGACATGTGAACAGAAGAATGCAATAATAGGTTGTCAAATCAGTAGTCTTCTGTGCAGATAAATAGCAAAATAATACATTCTTCTGTGTTATCCACATAAACAAGTCTCCTTACCTTCAGGTTCCCTAGCTACATGGTTCCCTTTTTATAGTGTAACTTCAGGGCTGTGAGCACAGTGAAGATGCAAATGAGGTCTGAACTAATTAGAATTGCTGAATCCCAAATAGTTGGCTCTGTGTAGCAGATGTAAACATACTACATGTACCATACCTCTCAATTTCTTAGTGCAAGAACTCTGGACAAAGCATAAAATAATGGAGGGAATAAAGCCCCAAAAATAGTGACAGATTTTAAATATTGCTCTTATAGACTTAGAATGTTGCTAGAATAGTAGCATTTGTATTGACATGCATTTTCTGAAGGATTGGAAGTCTGAATTTCAAATGTATGTCATTATTTAGTGACTTCATTCCTCAGTGATTTGACAGAAAATCAGAATTGTTATGAGGAACAGACCAAAAATATGAGACAAAAATCTGGACATTCTGTGAAAATCTGGATAGTTGAGAGATATGTCAGGCACTACCTTAGTGTTTGTTGCTAATGGATTGCAACTGTGAATGGTTACTGGTAGGGAGAAGGACAACACAACAACAATACAGACTCCCTTACCTCCAGTGGGTGTGTCAGCTAGGTTAGACTTACAAAGTGTAGAAGTAATTGTATCAAGGTTTTAAATGTAAGTGAGCAGCACACATTTCACAGTTATTGTTCAGTAACATCCAACCACCCCTTCATTTCTTGACAACTGTATATTATTGCCATTTAATATCCTCACACATTTTAAGGACAATGATTCAGAATGCCTTGCAAACTGTATGTCTCAGACTACTGGTCAGATAAGAGAAGCCTGAGCAACAAACACAGAGAGGTAAGATAGAAATGTATTTCTGTAAGCAATAATTATAAATGGCTGTGTGATCACTTAGTGCACTATATCTGAATTTAATGCACGTAAAAACAACTCAGAAGTGTACAACTGACATATGTTTTCTTAATACTGTGGATGATGTTGCAGTTGCTTGTATGCACAATGATTTTAATTCTACGCTGCAAAGCTGTTTATGTGGCAAAAAGGGATAATTCACACTTACTGTGTTTTGAAGGTTTATTGGAGTGAGAGTTCAAATCCAGACCTATGTAAAATTATTTTATGTATACCAACATAAATGTTTGTAGTGTTGTCTATTTAATAGATCTCTTTTCTTCCTTTCTCCTAATTGTTCTATTTTTTACTGCCAGTATTTGGATGTTACATGGCTTACTGCAAACAGGGGAAATGGAGAAACACAATAAATTCAAAGCTGATTGCAACATCCTAAGGAATGGTATAAACAGCTTCACAGCCCCCTCCCCATCTGTAGGAACTAGCACCAATGTCCAAATCTACACCAAAGTACTATATGAACATTTATATAGATGCATGGAATCAGGAATACCCGACAGGACAAATCATCCTCTGCAAGGAAGAGTAAACCCTGTCTGGTGGACATCTGCAATAAATAAACTCTATAGCAAAAGGAAAAAACTGCTGTCCAGGACCAAAAAGGTACAGGTTCCCAATTGGAAGAAAATCTCTACTTAGCTTGAACAAGCAAATAAGAGCACTAGTGAAATCTTCCAAAGCAAACTTTGAGTCAAAATTGGCCACATCTACTAGAGATAATCCTAAGGCCTTCTTCACATATGTCCGCAGTCTCAAAGGAAGTACCCAGATCTGCTCAGAAGTAGTGGTCAAGAACACCACATACACACATTCTGTAGATATAGCCAACCTGCTGGCTGGGAAATTCAGTGAAAACTTCACCCCTCTGATCCCACATTAGTAAACCAGGACATCCCCGGTACCTGCCTCCTTCCCCTTATATCTAAGGAACAGGTCATCAATGCCCTCTGAAAGGCAAAAAAATACAGTCTCCATGAGACCCAATAACATTCCAGGCTGTGTCCTACATGAACTCAGGCAGGAACCTGCAGCACCATTAGGTGCCCTATTCAACCAAAGCCTGAGTACTGGCTTCATCCCAGCTGAGTGGTGGACAGCCACTGCCATCCCTTTACACAAGGGTGGAGCTTTCACCCTTCTGGAAAATTATGGACCCATCAGCCTAACTAGCCTGCTCTGCAAGGCCATGGAATGGATTATCATGAACCTCATTAACAAGGACATTGGCAATCTTCAAACACTCGATCCCACACAGTTTGGCTTCAAGGGGAGGTCATGTATGTTAAATTTGGTTGACTTCTTTCAGACAGTCACCAAAACCATGGATGAGGGGAAGACAGTGCACACCTCTTACCTTGACCTGGCTAGAGCCTTTGACACTATTCCCCATTCAGCCATAATAGATAAACTCTCTCAACTAGGCATCAATCCACATGGTGCCAGATGGGTAGCAAACTGTCTCGCTGATAGAACCCACCTAGTCAAAACAGGGGAAGCCACCTCAAGCAGTAGACCTGTAATGAGTGTCGTACCTCAGGGATTGGTCTTGGGGTCTCTTATTTGGGATATACATTTCTGAGGTGCAGTGGGCTATGGCTGATCAAGTTTGCAGATGACTGCAAGCTGGGTGCTGTCCATACCTCTCAACCTAGAAACATCAAAAATCTGGACAAGGCCGATGAAAAATAGGTACAAATCTGTACACTGATTAACATAAAATTTACATACATAATTGTGTAACCCCGCCCACTCCAAATGGAATTGTGGGATACCAACTTTCAAATGCAACCTGAAGAACAGACAACCAAAATATGGTCCCAGAGTCTCCCGCAGTCATTCCAATGTCCCATAACTTGGCTATTTTCTTCCCATTTACCATAAACACTGCAGTATGCATACTGCTTACTTCTATAATGATTATTTGGACTGGATTTCATTTAACACTTTTATTTTACATTTTATAGGAAAAACACTAAGATATCTGCTAAACAAAGCAATACAGTCTCACAATGAAAATATACTTAGCATTAAAACTTCTCTGCCCTTGAAACTCACATTCATTGAAACAGCATTTAAACCCACATTCACAGAAAATGCATCTGTCCAGTGGTGGATAAAGATAACCTCTGGGCTATTTTCAAATCATAGGCTCCTTGCATATGAAACATACATGTGTTCTTTGATGCACCTTCCTGACTGTATTAAATTATATTCCTTGTATAATACAGCACACTTGTTAGCGCATGTTTAAAATTTATTGTTTTGAACATTTTTTCCAGTAAGCAATGAAACAAAATGCATAAACCAATAATGACAAAACTGCCCAATTCAGAACATTTCCATCATAAAAGTCTACTCAAACTTCTACAGTCCACCAGTAAATATACACACAATGACAATCTCTGAAGTAAAAGTCATCTAAATAATACCACATTAAAGATATATGTAACTAATGAAGAGGTTGCTGCATCTGCATTTCTAGTGCCTGCTTTATTTTGTCAATCCAGAGGACTGACAGGCAACAAAAGCCAAAACTGCAACAAAAAAGAAATACATATAAAGGTTAACGTGAAATTTAACACAGTGGATTTAATTACCTAAATGTCACAAAGAAATGGGTTTACTGGACTACAGGAAAGATAAACCTTATGCAGAGGAATGAAAACTTACCAAATCACGCATAAAACACTTCAGTTTACTACTGCAGACCTTCTGAGTAGAAATATTTTGAGCCAACAAAACAAATTTAACCATTTACAAAACAAGCCTAAGGTCCAAGCCATGAACAATGGAAAACAAGCTGCAAAACCAGAAATGACTGATTTGCTTCCTTTAAGTATGACACCACGTTTCTGAAAAGGACACTACCAATAAATGCAACAGAGTTAAGCCACAAGCAGTCAGTGTCGATGATGCAACCCATTGTCTTCTGCATGTACTTAAACCCTATCTACATTCTTAAAACATAGAGTAGTACTTATGGAATAGGATGAAATAGCTTCCATTTCCTTACCATTTTCAAAATGTCAAGAAACACAAAAATAGCACATGAAAGTGGAAAGTGAAAGGGGACAACATCAATAAAATTCAATGAAGACCATTTTTTTTTAACCCTTACAACGCAGCCACAAATGCTCTGGTGTTCAATCTGATGTGAGCCAAAGGCCGCATAACATCATACATGTTCAAAAACAAACCAAAGGTCATGCGACATCATGCACGTTCTCAAAACCAACAAACAAGACAATCTGCAACACATGAAATAGATGACCACTCCTGATCCTTGCACTGTATACTTGCCCTAGCTGAGTACATGTTCCATACAATCAGAGCTTTCTTTTTAAAACCACATTTAATGACGTTACTACAGGCACTAAAGAAGATAGACTATTAATTCTGTAGTATACTATGTATGAGAAACATTAGACCTTTTTGTTAAGATGCACATTAAATTGCAGGGTCACTGGCTAACCTGCTCAGCATAATTGCTTTTTACTGCTTCCCTTTGTCAGCAATGTACACACACACACACACACACACACACACACACACACACACACACACACACACACACACACACACACACACACACACACACTCTTTCCGCATAAACCATTCACTTTCAGAGCCTTTTACAAATAAATCCAGACAGCAGGAGTCAGGACCATTAGCTAGGTTCCTTATGTTTCACTTACAGAGCCTTCTACAAATAAAATCAGGCAGCAGGAGTGAAAATAAATCCTTTCCGTTCCACTTGCAGAGGGAAAAAGCCGAAGATACATCCTTTCTGGTGACCGTTTCACTTGCAGAGCAAGGCCTTCTAAATCCAGGAGTGATAATACAGCCAACGAGACTTCTAAATATATCCTTTCTGTTCTCCCTTCCCGCTCGCACAGTATTTGAACCAAATACGTGCGCGAGCTCAATTCCGACAGGCTGGTAGCCCTGACAGAGCTGATGTCATCACATGCGATGACGTCAGCTCCAAAACCATGAAAAATAAAAAACAAAGTGAAAAAATAAAGAAAAAAATCACAAATTAAGGGGTGCCACTCGGGAATCGTGGCACCCCATTATTTGGACCCCAAAACTCGGTAAAAACCGAGTAATTTGGGACAGTTGGGAAGGATAGTGCTGTCATAAATTCCCCTAGTGATATGGACATCCTCCAAGAGGGTCTCACCCAAACAAATGACTGGTGCCAGAAACATGGCCTCAAGCTCCCTTTGGGGAGAGTGACATCCCCACAAATTATCACATTAATAACAATGTCCTAAGAACACAATCAGTTGTGAGGGATTTGGGCACCCAGGTTGAGAGCAACCTGACTTTTGACCACCATGTTGCTTCTGTTGTAGGGAAAACTTTCTACATGTTCTCATAAGAAAGGGTATCTCATCCAGGGACAAGGAGGCCATAACATCACTGTATTCTTCCCTTATAAGGCCCATTATTGAGTACAACTCCCCTTTTGGCATGCACTTCGCAAAGCACATGCAGCAGCTGGAGAGACCACAGGGGTTCCTCACCAGGAGAATCCAGGGCCTCAAACATCTACCATACACAGATAGGCTAAAAGCCCTGTTCCTCTGCTCAGTTTCATACAAACTCCTCAGAGGTGACATTTGTCTGGGATACAAAGCAATCTCAGACCCCACTTTGATGGGACTGTTGCATATCTGCAAGTCAGGTTCCACTCGAGTAACCGAAACGCGTGACCTCAACCTGGTCTGTGACATCAATAGGACTTGTTGGCAGGACAGATTTGTGTCCCAGAGACTCCCCCATCTGTGGAATAGAATCTCTCTACATGTCAAGAAGAGTACCTCATCCCTTTTTAAGCGCAACTTGGATAACTGGAAGGGAAACAGAAAATACACCCCTGGGATTCCACCTGTGTCCTTGCTAGATAGGGGCATTGGGTGTTGACTTGTCTAAACATGGGCTAAACTCTTTCCTAGGCTTATAATGACCTCAGGGCCAATAGCCTAGTAACTTCCTATGATCCTATGAGCCTATGTCATGTTTAGCGTTGGTTATCTTATTTGCATGAGACTTAACTGTGCGTAAACCCAGATTAGTGGCCCACATGGAAAGCAGACAGAAAACCTGCAGACAGGGCACAAACATTCTAAATGTCAAAAAGGATATACTGCTGCAGTTTTTGCTTTCTACCATGCAACTCCGCTAAGTGGCATTGCATGATAGTTAAAACACAGAAGTTAGCAATGAATAAGGAATTATCTAACTCTTATTTAACTATTCCGGTGGCAACAGGTGTAAGTGTAGGGCTATAATACAGATGGTTCTGGGTTTTAATCCAGGAAATGTATCACATTTTTACTGTTGTGACAGTTCAGCTTATACTAATGAACAGGAAAATATCCAGGTGTTACTTCAATATTCCTGTGGCAACAGATCTAAGTCTAGGGCTGCCATACACATAGTCCTGGGTTCTAATGCAGGAAATTCCACACATTGTTACTGTTGTTCCAGTTCACATTATATTAAATATCACTTATAACAATTTATACATTATAAATAGTGGAGCTGATATGAATTATATGTATGAGGGATAAGACACCCTTACTGTGTTTTGAAGGTACAAATGTATGACTGAGGGTATACTGTCTACTATGTTGCTGTAAGTATAATTCTGCTATCTGGACATGGACGGCCTTCACGCTTAAATAAGACACATACACAAATGAATGTATATACAAAGGCCTTGTCGGGTCCCACACATACATGTTTAACAGCTCAGTCTGTCATCTGTAATTATAAATAATTCATGACTATGTCTGAGAAGCACTTCTTCTGTGGAAAAGATGGAAAATTGCCACTGTGGAAGAAAATGTTTTGTCCCTTATGCATAGGTTTGAATCTCGCACTGTAAAAATGAATTTTAGCAGTGTATAAAGTCAAACAAACATGTGCCAGGTCATGAAATGTATACCCCAGTGCATGTCTGCAAAGTTAATTCACCTAACAGCTGCAGCAGCACATACCCTTCAAACTAATGTCAAGTGTCAGATTAATCTTCCAATTTACAAAACTGCTTTCCTTTCTGTTTGGCACTGTTGCTGTCCTGTTAACATAGTCCAAATAAGGTTGGCATTATTGCTCGGGTTTACACACTAACAGTAAAAGCGATAACAGGAATTGGCAGGAAATCATTATTTGCTATTGCACCGCGTTGAGATTAGACATGTCTGGTGTTAGACGTAAAGGTTCCTAATTTAGGTTGCAGAAGTGGAGTATTGAGGAGTCAAGAATATTTATTGGACTCCTGGTAAAATATCACAGCCAAAGGCTTTTGCAGGATGACTATTCTGGCTCCCACTACAAATCTGAGGCTTAGAATAGTCTGGCCAAGGATGTATCCAGTGGAACTGGCATCCCACGTACTGGAGAACAGTGTAAGCACCACTTCAACTACCTAAAAAGTTGTAAGAGGTATACACTCAACCAGTGGTTGGATGAGTTCTGAACTAGCAACATTCCACAGTTGTGTAAGTATGCTAATAAAGAAAATTTATAATACATAAAAGCTAAATATAGGATAAGACTGGTATGCATGATGCTCTTCTGATCTTTTCTTTTCACAGCAAAGTCTGAAATAGATGTGAATACTCAGGCCTATTCTGAGCATTTAGAGAGACTGAGGGAAGCAAGAGGTATGTATACAGCATGAAAGAAGTATTATTTTACCTTCAAATTTTAAACAAAAATGTTCTTTTCTGTACAGTAGTAGCAAAGTAAGCATGCATAGCCTAACTGTAAAAGCAAGTATGCATGCATCAGTCTGTAGCACAAACCAACTTTAGGAGTCAAGTATAAGACTGTAGTCAGAGGCTGTGAGCTCAGATACCACGAGTAACAAGTATAAACTACCACAATTCTTCAATAATATTACAGAAATCAAATTCTATATTAGTGGCATAAATGCCCTACTGTTAACTTTAGGGTACATATTACGTTACTGAACTTTTAAAAGTTCGAACGTCATATGGTTGACACCATATGATTGAACTTTTAAAAGTTTTAACATTTCAATGGAGATCTCCGTACAGTGTAGAATGGAAACATTTCAGTTGGTATATTTAAAGAGGGGGGTGTGGGGGTGCAGGGGTGCTTGCCCCCCTGCTTAAAATGGTCAGGTAGGTATTTTCTGTTATTTTTTTTTTTTTGCTTTTCGAACTTTTAAAGTTCGATCATATGGCTTCAACCATAAGACATTCGAACTTTTAAAAGGTTGATAATGTAATATACACCCTTAACTTTAATCTGTATAACTGGACTAAGCATATGTGCAATATCTGGACATTGTAAGAATTACTTTGAACAATCTGTAATTATTGTTTGTAGTTGTTAGGAAGTAAACTTACATGTAAAACCTCAGATAAAATAGTTGTATTATTGTCATAATGCATTGTATATCACATATAATAGTACTAATTTTATGTCTTTGTTTTCTCTCACCCTGACCCTTATCTTTTTTTTATTTTCCATTATATGTTGTCAAAATGTCTCCATGTCATCCATCTGTAAGAAATCACTGAATACTTCAAGCCACATGGAGGTAGGCCAACTCCAGTGGCTCAGCCTGCCCACTCTCCATCAGCTCTGGCACCGATGCCTAGTACATCTGGGAACCAACCTGACAGTACTGTCTTTGCTGCCTCTGCACTACATGTGCCCTCAGGTACCACTACCCTTGTAGCAGGTGCTGTGATACCCTCCAGGAGTACTGTTGGAGGTGGGGATTTCATCACCCGCCGGAAGATGCCAGGGTTGGTACATAGGGTTGCGCACAGCACCATTTTTGTATGCCTATGTCAGATGGAGAGGCTGCTCTCCCTCATGGTCCATAGGAGGAGGAGACATCAAGCACACCATCATCTAGTGGAGTAAGGGGAGAGTGATGACAGTCATGTGGGTGATGACTAGATTCTCACTGTCCCCATGTTTGATGGGCTTGCATTGTCCCCTGCATCACCCCAATCATGATGTCCCACACCATCCCTGTGTCTTGTCTTAAGTATCAAAAAAACAAAAAAAAACAAAAAAACAATGGAGCCCTTCACTTTTTGGTCTCTGTTTGTGCAGAGTGTGGCATTGTGCACAAATGCCAAACCACAGTGATTGTTTTTTTCTGTGGTGCAGTTACTGCCATACAATGCCACTTAAACATGCTACATTACATCAAAAAACAGTAACACATGGTGAATGCAGTATGAAGAATAATTTCATTGCATTATCACTGCTTAATTAAAAGTATTACATACACCTAGATTTGAACTGTATATCATCTGGGCTTCTAAAGAAATGTGTCAATGTATTTACACCAGCTGCCTCAGAGTCAGCTAAACAGCAACTCTCAGATGTTTAGCAATGAGGCTTGCCTTTGTGCACTTCTTAACTCAATGCAAACAGGAAAAGCAGTAGAAATGTGTATCTGGCATGTGCAAGCTCTTTGCCGACCATCGCACAAACCCGCTAGGCAGTGCACTTTGCAAAGTGGACAATAGCATGTATTACTTTTGTTTACTGTCTATTTAGTCTTCATTCCATGAAACTACATATAGAAACAAAAACAAAATGAATTCACTATCTAAGAAAATGACGCATATCTACAATGCAGCCACCTGTTACCTCCCTTCATGCACTGCAACCTTGGTCTCTCAGTACTTGTTCACAAATATATCAACTACACTACACAAATAAATAACAAATGTTGCCTTATATACCATCCACATCTTTATAATGGCAATATGCATACAGATTTTCCAGTATTGGGTAGCACAGTGGTGTAGCAGTTAGCATTGTTGCCTTACAGCAAGAAGTTCTCCAGTTCAATTGTCAGCTGGGGTGCCTTCTGTGGGGAGTCTGTATGTCCTCCCTGTGTTCACGTGGGTTTCCTCCACATTCTCTGGTTTCCTACTACATTCTAAAGACATGCATCTGGAGTGTTTCTCCCCAAGCTTCCCCTGAAAATGGGCTCTGACCCAGTTGGACTTTCCTGGTAAACAAATGTTAAATAAATACTTGTAGTAATGTGGATCCTTGTTTGCATATAGTTTGTAAAGCTGTCTCTTACAGTAGGCCTGCACATTGGAATTACAATCACCAAATACTACACATTGCACACTCATCAATTTGGTAACATGCAGAACTTCAATATCTTGACAGATGGACATGGCTAGATATCCATTTCATGCAGGCCTCCCAACATCTTCACTCCAACATCCACTACTGATACCATCCACTATAAGTTTGTTCTGCAGCTTTATAAAAGTCGGACTTGTGCTGTGGCACTTGTGTAAAGTACTGAGTTCTCTAGCTGGTGTCATTAGTTACACAGGGGTTCTGTTTTCTCACTGCAGTCAACTTGTTTGTGCCTAGTCAGAAGATCATAATTGTGCATCCTACAGTTACTACTCAATCCCATTAAGTACAAATATTTTCACAGTTGGAAGTGCCTATACAGCCATTTCATGCAGGCCTTCCAACATATTCTCTCCAACATCCACTGCTAATATCATCCACTATAAGTTGTTCTGTAGCTTTATAGAAGTAAATCTTGTGCCATGGTGCTTGCATAAAATACTGAGTTCTCTTGTTGGTGTACTTAAATAGGTAGGGGTTCTGTTCTCACTGCAGTCAACTGGGATGTGTGTGTTTGTGCACTTGCTTGACATTAGACAGAGCATTTTACACCAGCATGTGGAATACTGCTAGTGCTGCATTTTCCTCATCAGACACTGCTGATGACATCACCTATAAAGTGTTGTCTAACACTTTGCAAGTCAGACATGTGCTGTTGCACTTGTGTTAAATGCAGAGTGCTCTAGTCAGTGTACTTACATAGGTAGGGGTTTTGTTCTCACTCTAGTCAACTGGAGTGCGTATGCATTTATACACTTGCTTGACACTACAGAGAACATTTTACACCAGCATGTGGGACACTGTTGATGTCATTACCTATAAAGTGTCATCTGACACTTTCCATGTCAAACTTGTGCTGTGGTGCTTGCATTAAATACAGAGTGCACTAGTTGGTGTGCTTACATAAGTAGGGGTTCAGTTCTCACTGCAGTCAACTAGGGTGTGTTTGTGTACTTGCTTGACAATAGACAGAGCATTTTACATCCGCATGTGGAACACTGCTATTACCATCTTCCTCTCACTATACTCTGCTAATGTCATCAGCTACAGCTGATTTGTAGATGTGCAGTATTTCCATCAGGGCAGGGTCAGAGACTTTCCTGTAGGCCAGGCACAAGTCACCTCATCCTATACAATGCAAATTACAGTGACAGGGCTTTCAGTCTATCCACATACATCACTGCATGGCTTGTAGGCCCTGTATTTTATTTTAGAGAAACCCCTGTGGTCTCTCCAGCTACTGCAAGTGTCTGGTGAGGTACATGAAAAAGGGAGCATTGTAGTCTATTAGTGTTCTGATGACGGTCTAATACAGTGTTGTTTTAACATCTTCAAATCTGGATACGATAGCCTAACTTATGTGGTGCATGTAGTAGCCTTTCCATATGACTATGGAAATTTGGTGGTCAAAGTTCAGATTGCTATCTACCTGTGTTTCTGGGTCTTGCACCACTGGGTTTGAGTATAGGGGAGGTGTTGTCAATGCTGTAATTAGTGGGGAAAAGGCAAAAATAATGACACATTTTGGATTTATTTGTTGGCCGTGTGGCTTTTGCACCAATCATTTATCTGTGTTAGCCCATCCTGTAATACATTAACATCATTGGTGGACTCAATGATTGCACCCAATATGCAATAATCAGCAAACTTGGCAAGCCAAAGGCCGTATACTTTAGCCTGGACTTCTGAGAAATAGATTCCAAACAGTAAAGGGCCCAACAGATATCCTTGTGGTACATCACTGGTGACAATTCTACTGGTAGAGGATGATTCACCAACTTTCACAGTATATGTTCTGTCGGTGAGCCAATTGGCTAACCATCTAGTGATGTAAGGGTTAATCTTCAGCTGGGAGAGTTTCTCGATGATACCTGAGTGGGAGATTGTGTCAAAACCTTAAGCCAGATCAAAATAGGCAATAGGCATTGTCTTACCTTCATCCAGGCTTATCACACAGAATCAATGGGCTGTGACAACATCACAGATCACCTATAGTATGACTCAAAACATACATCTACCTGACACAGTTGGATCTGAACTTCAATGCATCCTCCAAGTGAAATATGTTCCCGTAGAAGAATATACATCAACATACATCTGAGTTTGTGTGTGTGTGTGTGGGGGGGGGGGGCAGCACCTGATGCATACATGTGCAGACACATTCTGATTCTCCTCATCTGTGACATAGACTAACCTGTAATCACGAACCTTTTCTGAATGGACACTAGCAATATCCCTGCTATGTGCAAAATATATGTGTGAGTTGTTAATGCTACATCCATGTCTGTTACTTCTGTTAGATGTCCTCAAGAAGATCATTGAGGGTGTGCATGATGACAACACTATCATCCTGTGGAACTAGATCAGGCCAAGGCTTTTGACACAAATCCACACTGAAGTATTAACTCAACACTGTCACAAGTTGCCATAAACACCTATATCTCCAAGTGGGTAGACCACTGGATCACATACGTGACATCTAGATATTTATTTACATATTTGACGTTTGTTTACCGGGAAAGTCCACTGGACCTAACAGAACCAATTTTCAGTGGAGACCTGGGGAGAACAGCTCCAACATGTAAAAGTTACAATAGTTACAAAAGTTACAAAATGTCTTTTTAAATTTTAGCTTAACAATATAAACAGTATTACAAATCTGGTTTGCAGGAAATAAAAACATTCAACTTGTACAAAAGTGAATTGAATACTATGATTACAAATGCAGGAAAGTTCCTAGTAAGAACACCAAAGAAGCATGGGATAGATGTGTGAATACATGAAGAGGTCTTATTTGAGAGAATTTTAAAGGGTGAGATAGGAGTTAGAGAAGAAAGGGGAGATGGAATTGTAGAGTAAAGATGGGAAAAGAGACTAAAGTCAGGTAGGAGAAGACTGAGCATAGGATTGATAACAGGTAGGTGAGTTATTTAGTATATAACTTGTCAACCTGGGGTTGAGTAGGAGCAGGTCCAGAATTTAGAGAGGTGTTCCTTAAGTGAGTGTTTAAAGGCTGAAGGTATGTGGTTGGATCTGATAGTTAAGGGGAGGGTGTTCCAGATTTTTGCTATGGAGCAGGAGTATAGACTTTGTCCAGCAGATATCCCGAGATGATGCTCTAATAAAATTTGCTTGTTTTTTGACCTAAGAGATCTAGTGGGTGTGGAGGTATGGAAGATAGTGTTGAGACCTGGACAGGACAAGGTTTTATGAATGATCTTTTGGGCCATTTTAAATTGTAGGAAGGTTAGATATTGTGGAAGTTCTAGCCAATTTAGAGACCGAAGGGATATGCAGTGATGTGTGGAGTATTTTGCATCACTGGCAAATTTTGCAACTTTATTGTAGCAAGTTTTGAGCTTAGATATGATGTTAGTTTGTAAATTTGTAAGAACAGAGGCACCATACAAGAGAGTTGGGAAAAGGTAGGAGGTGGCAAGAGTGAGTTTTGTGGGTGGGTCCAGGAAATGTTTGTGCTAGTAGAGACTACCTAGCTTCTGGTGTGTTTTCTTAATACTGTTTTGAATATGGAGGTTGAACTTTAGGTGTTCATCAATGGTGGCATCTAGAAGGTTGGTATGGGAAATAAGTTCTATTTTGATGTTCTTTGAGAGAATAGTAAATTGGATTTTATTTAGGGAGAAAGTTTTGGGGTTGAAAAGTAGAAGTTTAGTTTTAGAGGGGTTGAGTAGTAACTGATTGTTAGTGAGCCAACTTTCAATGGATGTCAAAGTAGCTTGAGTGATTTGTTGAATGTGAGAAATAGAGTTGTTAGAGCAGATGACTGTTGACTCATTGGCATATTGTATGAGTGTACTCTGGAGAATGATGGTACGTAGGTCATTAGGAAAGATGTTAAATAAGAGGAGGTCAAGGATAGAGCCTGGAGGAACTCCAGTTGAGGCATTCTGAAATGAGGAAATGGAGTCTAGCATTGAACTGTCTGCTGTCTATTGGACAGATAGCTAGTAAACCACCTGGTAGATGGAGGGGAAAGACCAAGGTCATTTAGCTTTTGAATGAGAAGGTGATGTGGAACAGTGTTTAAAGCTTTAGAAAGATCAAGGAACAGAGAGGGAAGAAGTTTGCCAGAGTCCAGTGCTTTGTTAACAGTATCGGTGAAGGATAGTAGAGCAGTGTTAGTGATGTGATCAGTCTGAAGCTTTGCTGTGTAAGTACAGTTGATTTTTTAGGAGGTAGTGAAGAAGTTGAGAGTGGATGCATTTTTCAAGGAGTTTGGAGATGCGTGACAGAAGGGCAATGGGGTGGTAGTTGGACATTTGACCAGAGTTACAGCCTTTGTGTAGAGGTTTAATGAAATATTTTTTCCAGAGTGTTGGAATGTATGCTTCTAGGATGGATCTGGTAATAAGGATAGAAATAGGATATGCTATAGATTCAGCTGACATTTTGAGATATTCAACTGGAAGATTGTCTGGAGAGTTAGAGCACGGTGTGAGTTTGAGAAGGAGTCCTTTAATAGTACAGGTTAAAGTGTGAAAGCATGAGTAGTTGTGGGAGCAGTGGTGAGAGGGGAAGAGGGTGAGTAAAGGGTGGAAGTGGAGGATATAGTGTTAGGGGAGGGGAAGGGTTGTGTGGGGAAGTGGGGAGAGGGAAAGAGTTTGTAGTGATGTTTTGTATGCATTCAATGAAATGTTTGTTGAAGAGGTTAGCTATTTGAGCAGAGGTTCTGTCAGGAAGAGGGGTGGGGTTAGTTTTTTTCTGGGGTTGAGGAATGAAGAGATGATAGACCAAATTTTTTGAGGATTTTGTTTAGTAGTAGATTGGAGTGTTAGAAAGTAGTATTTTTTTTGTCTTTGGTTATAGAATTTTTTGTCTTGTTGCGAAGATGTCTAAACTGTAATTGGTCAAAGGAGGATTTGGATGTACACCATTGTTTGCAAAGTCTGTTTCAGATTCTTATCAGTTCTCTAAACACTTTGGATAGCCAAGGAGTGGAGATGCTTTTCTTTTCCTACTTATGGGTACTAGGTGGTTTAGAATGTCCAGAAAAGATGTGTTGAAGTAGTTGATTGCATCTTCTAGTGGTAGGATTCTGAGGATGGACTAGTTTATGTCTTTTAATTTGTTAATAAGTGATTGTGGATCAACATTAGCTGCATTCTGTGTGGTTTTGTAATGATAGTTTCTAAGGGGATGAGAGAGAGATCTGAGAGCAAAAGCAGGAAGGTGATCACTTACAGTATCTTTGAGGGTACCAGAATTAGAATATTTGGATAGGTCAGAAACTATAATCAAGTCAAGTATGGAGCCCTGATTGTGGTACAGTATATATATATATATATATATATATATATATATATATATATATATATATATATATATATATATATACTGAATTATATGCCCTGAATTGGTATATATAGTGGGGATGTTGATAAGTTGAGTAAAGTTCAGCAGGTTTATGCTAGAGGTGGGGAATTTGCAGGAAACATTCTGCCAGTTAATGTTGACATCACCTAGGATGATAGTTTAGTAATGTATGGTGTTAGAGATCCAGGAGAGTATGTCTTCTAGGATGGGGATGTTTGGTACTGGAGAAATGTAAATTACAATGAGACTTAGGGCTTTGGAAATGTTGATTTTTTTTTAGTAAAGTGATTAGTAGCACTGCATTATGAAATTGTGGGATGGGATTAGAGTAGTGAATAATAATAAGGGAGGTAGGATAGAAGAGAACAAGATTTCCAGCTTTCTTGTGGAGTCTGTCAGCTCTAATAACATTATAACCAAGAGGGAGGATTTCTGAGTCTTTAATGTTGAGTTTAGCCAGGTCTCTGTAGTGGCAAGAATAATAGGAGAGTTGTGTGATAGCCAGGCATGGAAATTGTTGATTTTGTTGTAGGTACTCTGAAAGTTGTTTTTAGATTTTTTGTGGTAGGACCTATAGAGGTGGGTGATTGAGAGTTGGGACTGGAGTGAAATGAAGGGGTAGGAGATAAGTTGGGGCCATGATTGGGGTGACTGTCACCACAAAGAATTATATTAGAAAAGATGGAATGGTTGAGTGAGTTAATATGGCTGCATTTTATTTTATAGATAATAACAATAAAGAAAGAGTTATGTGTTTTAGTTGGGATATGTTGAAATGAGCCCAGTGATCAGGTCTATACATCAGGGCTGTGTGTTAGGCCCTTTCCTGTCCATTATTTAAGTCACAGACATCAAGAAAGACATACACATCCTGTGCCCAAACAGCTGTATGGAGGACTGCAGACTGTGGCCAATCATTGACTCCAACTGTGATATTAGTCTAATACAGATAGTATAAACACACACCAAGGATTGCGGCCACAGCCATGACAACACATGAGATGAAACAAAAACATGGGGGGATATGTTACATTATAAAAACAAATGCACAGCTCAATGATAATGTAGACATCATACGCCTGCCAGCAGACCAAGTGGTATGTAACCTGTGTCCTGGGGTAGATAGTATGTGGAATGTCCACCAGCATGTGATGACAGTGGTGACTACTCCCTTGGATGTAACATAACTCTTGAGTATGTGCAGGACATCCATATCAAAGGCCATAATACCTCCATGGTTCACAGACTTCATCACACCAATAATTGAGTACAATGCACCCTTCTTCACGTACTGCCCTATACATCTTCCAGAGATGTGTAACAGAAGTGTGGCACTTTTGCCACAGTAAGGTCTCACACATCTTATTGGCCATATATAGATATTCTTTTTGTTGCATAAACATTACTGTCTGATGGTATGGAACCCGCATTAAGGTGTTAAACCAGATGCATGTGTGATACCTGTTCTGGTGATGTACAAACATAGCTGTTTGACAACATTGATGGCATGGATTATGTTCGTAACAGTGTGAATGCCATATATATGCCATGCACACCAGTCAACTAGCCTGGATTGATCATAATGTCACATACAGGTACAGCAGTGTTCCTCCTAACATGTATGTGACATTATGATCAATTTGAAGCTGTGCAAACTGATTTGCCTGAACATAACTGTAATATCAGCAGAGGTCTCCCAAAAGTGGGACACAGTTACAGGTTCATGGACAACAGTAAACAGAAGCATGCACAATCATGGACAATATCGGAATAATACCACCAGTAATCCCATGTCTCTGACATAACATAAGTGATTCTGAGTGATCATAGATAGTTCTGCATGAATTCACTTGTACAACTGTTATGACATGGCAGTACTCTATGAGGATAATCAAGTACACCATCCTGACACTGTAGCATCTTGCTTTACATAATTTCCTGGCTGGCAACTCTGTTGCCAGACACAAAACCATGCTTGTCTATGTTTATCCACAGTGTGCAACATGAATATGTAATTAGCATTGCTGCTCTCTGTGCAAACATGTAAACTCCGTGTAGGCTTCATGCAAAGCCTACATGGACTTTATTGACTCCATCTGTATGCAGTGGTAAATATGAATATTATAATCACAGGAGACTTTAATTGTGATTTAAGTGTTAGGCATAAAAAAGGAAATGGAGAAAAATGTTATGGTAAGTTAAAACTTTGGGACAAAAATTCATGGACTTACAAAAGGGCTGTGTATAGAACTGAAATATATTATTTTATAGTATCAGAAGGTTTAGTTAAAAGAGAAATGGAGGTAGTTGAAACAGGATTCTCTGCTTATCTTGCAATATGACTAGAGATAAAGGAAAACAGGTAAAGGGATAATAAAGATAAACAAGAAATAATGGAATGAAGAAGGAAAGAGATTAGTAATACAGTTATGAAAAGATCATATTACTATAAGAACATTTTATAAAAATTGATGTGAATGGTAGATGATATTTAAGTAAAATATAAAAATGTTTTTACAGTGGTGATATGATGTGAATAAAGTAGAGAAAGAAAAATATAAAAGTTACATTGAGAGATTTAGAACATTATAGAACTTTGACAAAGAAAATAATTATATGAATGAAATCAAGAAAAATAAATAAAATAATTGTTTATAAGCAACAGTATTTTTTTGCAAGGAAAAAGAGAGGTATCAAGTTACTTAAGCAGATTAGCAAAGGAAGATGGTAGTTTAATGACAGAAATAAAAATGTAAATGAAAAAATAGAAAGAACACAGAAAAAGATTATGAATAGTATAGTACAATATGTACAAGAAATGTTTAAAGGAATAAAAAAGGTAGGGAAAACACAGAAAGTAAAAAAGTTAACAGAAAAAGTCAATAAAGAGTAGGAAAAATAGATTTCTTTAAATGAGCTGGATAAAGTATTAGGACAAGTAAATATAGATTCAGCTGCAGGACCAGGTGGAACTGGGTATGAAATGCTTAAAAATATAAGGGACTGGAAAAAAAATTTTTAAAGAATTTGAATGAATGGTAAAATTAAGGTTTTATTTACAAAGAATTATGTAGTAGAATACTTAAATTTATAGGAAAGAAATAAGAAGACAATTAAAAAACTAAAAACTGATAGTATTGAATAATAATAATTATTCAATGTTTATGAAAATAATACAAAACAGATTTGAAACTAAAATAGAAAATATTATGGAAGATATGTGTGTATATGTATATGTATATATATATACATATATATATATATATATATATATATATATATATATATATATATATATATATATATATATATATATTTATTTTGTTCCCCTTTAGAATCTCAAATTGCTGAAAACTCGAACTTCAGATGACCGAACCCAGAAGATCAAATTTTCAGAAACTCGAAATTCTAAAGCGTAGGGAAAAGACATTACAAAAATGTCTTTACAATGTTTTTGCAGGGGAACAAGCCCCCCCCTGCACCCCCATGTAGGGGGCTGTGCCCCCACCCCTTACTTAAATATACCAACTCCGAGATCGCACTACAATGGGCATAAGGGAAATCTCCCGTTCTGCGCTGTATGCAGAAGCGCACAATGGGAGAATTTCTGTTCCTCTGCTATAGTGCGGTCACAAAGCTGATATATTTAAGCAGGGAGAGTGCAGGGGGACTCGGCCCCCTGCAAACATGTAAGTAAACTTGTTCATAGGTTCATAGGTTCATAGGTAGGTACTAGGCTATCTGCCCAAAGGCATTTATAAGCCTAGCCAGAATGTGTTGGCTTTCACCACCCCCTTAGATTTGTTCCCTGTGCCTCTGTCCAGCAGAACCACTGAAGTTATCCCCGGGGTAAACCTTCTGTTTCCCATCCACTTGTCAAGGTTTCTCTTGAAGAGTGTTAGCGAGGAGCTTTGCCTAATGTAGATTGGAATCTTGTTCCAAAGCATGGGAAGTCTCTATGACAGGAATCTACCCCTCCAGCATACATCACATCCTATTTATTGTTGTGGTGAGGTTTAGATCCCTAGAGTGTGTGGCTCAAGGGGATAAGCTTTTCTTTAGGTTGAGCATGTCGATCAGTTCTGGGTTGGACATGGCCTTGTATGTCAGGCAGAGATCACCTCTGAACAGATGGTATGCAACTGAGTACAGCTGGAGTTTCTTCAGTCAAGCTGCATAGGGCATCTGTTTGAGGCCAGTGATCCTCTTGGTGAGGTACTTCTGTGGTCTTTCCAGCTGCTGCAGGTGTCTTGTAAGATACATCCCAAATGGGGCATTGTACTCTATGATGGGTCTGATGAGCGATGAGTAGAGGGGCACAATGACCTCTTTTCATCTGGATGCGAACCCTTTTGTGATAAGGTGTGCCACATAGAAGGATTTTCTAACCACTTTGGCAATGTGATTATCAAAGGAGAGTTTACTATCTACTTGGGTCCCCAGATCCCTTATTACGTCTTCCATATTTAGGGTATTACCACCTATGTGCTAGTTTGTGGGTACTTTGTTTTTTCCAAAGAGAATGACTATGCACTTTTTGGCATTTAGCTTGAGGCCATGATTTTGACACCAGGTGTCCATCTCAGTGAGACCCTTTTGGAGGATGTCTGTGTCAGCTGGAGAGTCAATTATAGCCCCTAGTTTGCAGTCATCTGCGAACTTGGTCAGCCATAGTCCTCCTGTGCTTGCCTGTACCTCTGAAACATATATGCTGAACAGGAGGACTGAGCCCTGGGGAACGCCACTTGTAACCGGTTTAGAGTCAGACCTTGCTCCTACAACTCTTACCATGTGGGTTCTGTCCGTGAGCCAGTTGGCAACCCATCTTGTGATATAGGGGTTTATGTTCAGGCTGGTGAGCTTGTCTATAATACCAGAATGGGGAATGGTGCCAAAGGCCTTTGCAAGGTCTAGGTAGGCTGTGTGTACAACCTTTCCCTCATCTATAGCCTTGGTAACTGTCTCAAAGAAGTCCACCAGGTTTAGGAGGCATGATCTGCCCTTAACAAAGCCGAACTGAGTAGGGTCCAGTGTTTGGAGGTTCCCAATGTCTCTGCTAATGAGTTTCATGATGATGTGCTCCATAGCCTTGCAGACCAAGCTAATCAGGATTATAGGGCGATAGTTCCCAGGGTCTGTTGTGGCTCTACCTTTGTGGAGCAGAATAACTGTTGCTGTGCACCACTCTATGGGTACGTAACCTGTGGAGAGGCTGAGTTTGAACAGTGTGTATGTGAAGGGTTAGTTTGTCTTTGAGCTCATGTAGAACACAGCCTGGGACTCCGTCCGGTCCCACTGATGCTGTGCTTTTGGCTTTGGAAAGGGCTGTTTTAACTTGAGTGTCTGTGATTTCAGGAGCTGTACATTCTTCTGGTATGGTTATGGGCCCTTTATGGGGGTGAGAGGGGGTTGAAGTTTGCACTGAACCTGTCTGCCAGGATGTTGGCAATATCGGTTGGTTCAGTGTATTTTGTACCATTCTGCACTAACTCTGAGCAGATCTCAGCATTGTCACTTAGATTCTTGACATAGCTAAAGAATGCCTTGTGGTTATCTTTGGAGTCCTTGGCAATTTTTCTTTCGAAACTCGCCTTGGATGATTTTATGAGGGATTGTAGTTTTTTGCTGATACTGATCAGGGATGTCTTCCCTTCTTGGGATTTTACTCTTTTCTGTACTAGTTTCCTCCGTCTATTGTATAGCTTGTTTATGGCAGGGGTCCACCAGACTGGTTTCCTTTTCTTGGAGGAGTGAGTCTTGGTTTTGCTTGGGATAGCACAATCCATGCATTTTTGTAGGTGCCCGTAGAATGCATTAGTAAAGGATTTTTCAGCTTGGAAAATGTTATCCTTTAGCATGGGGGCTTTGAAACTTTCCACATCGGTCTTATGTAACGTGAAGTTTGCTTTTGAAAAGTTTTTCACGGTGGTTTCCTTGTCCGGGAGTGGGGGCGGAATGTGGATATCCAAAGTGATTTGATTATGGTCAGATCTAACCAGTGAGGGGTTGACCTCCGGTGTGGAGCACCAGTCACCCATGTTGGTGATGACCAGGTCCAATATGTTGTCACCTCTGGTGGGAGTGTTGACCGGTTGATCCAGGGCATTTGAGTTTATAAATTCTAGGAAATGTTGGGCAAGGGAGTTAGTACTTGAGTAGTTCTCCTAATTAATGTTTGGGTAATTGAAATCACCCAATATTAGGGTGTTTGGTAGGATCTTTATATTTCCCAGTGTTTCCAGAAATGCGGAATGGGGGTCCTGGGACATGGTGGGTGATCTGTAGCAAGCTACAATTTGAATTGCAGTTTTGCCCATTGTTAGTTGCATGTGGATGATCTCTGAAGCATCGTGCTGTGCCACTAACCTGGAGGTGTGGGTATCCTTGATGAATATGGATACGCCCCCACCTTTTGTATTTTGGTCCAGGATCTGTGTCTGAAATGTATGGTATGAGTTGTAGCCTGGTAGTGCTGGAGTGCTCTCTGGAGCCTTAAACCAGGTTTCTGTTACTGCACATATATCGACTACACACATAGACTTCCCATACATGTCAAACAGAGCACCTCACTGGCCCTCTTCAAGAGAAATCTTGACAAGTGGATGGGAAATAGAAAATTCACCCCAGAGATCACTCCAGTGGCTCTACTAGACAGAGGCACTGGGAACTAAGGTCAGGTGGCATGATGCCAGGGTAATCCTATGGGCTAGGCTTGTAAAGGCTCCAGGGCCATTAGCCTAGTACACACCTATGAACCTATGAGCAAACTTGTCTTTTTTAAAGAACATTAAATTATCATTAAAAAAAGGCTTATTTGATAAATTCAGTACTGATGGGAAAATAGCATATTAGAAGTGCATTTATGTTCCCAGTAGTATTTGAAAATGATTTATTGCAGATATTTTTTTTTTCATTTATATGGAGTTTTAGATTAAACGCAGCAAAAAGAGAAGTTTTGTATGTAAATAAAGAGGAAGGAGGTTTAGGGTTAATTTACACAGCAATATATGCTGCTTCATTAAATTTGTACATAGTGTTAAAGTGGATGAATGAAAAAGATGAGAGATTAGTAGTAACATTTTATAAATATAAGTATGATAGAATTTGGGATATGGCAAAAAAGAATAAAGGAGAAAAGAGTTTGTAAATGAAGAAATAAAATGTTACCAGGAAAAAATTTTTTTGTGGAAAGCGAAAATTGATGATATAGAAAAAGACAGAAAAGCATTGTATCATAATGTAATGATAAAATATTACTATGTAAAACCATGGGAAAATCTGACAGATAAAAAAAATTAAAGCTATAAAAATAAGAAGCAAGTGGTGTAAACAGAAAATAGAATGTCAAGATTTTTTTTTGTGGATACTGGTAATAGAACAAAAAAAAATGCTGCCCAGATGTCATAGAAAACTTTTAATGACTTTCTTTTAATAACTGAAAATGCATCCAGGAAGTAGTCATTTTGTTTTCTGATGAAGTTCCTTTTATCCTGGAATGAAAGCACTAAGAACACAACACAATTAAAAGTTTTCTGTGACATCTGGGTGGCGTTTTTGTTTTATACAGTTTATTAGTATGTTGTTTTGTGGATTTTGTTGGATACTGGTAATATATAAATTACCAGTAAAAGGAAATATACCATATAAAAAGAAAAGTGATGGAATATATTTACCTTGTCAAGAATAAGAATAAGAAACTGTAGAACATGTGTTTTTGAAATGTAAAAGAGGAAAACAGTTATGGGGAAAACTGTATAAAGAAGATTCTTTATGATATGAAAAAAGTGGATAAAATAAACATGGATATGATTAAATATGGATATTTTAAGAATAGATGTAAAGAATATGTTAAAAGAATCGATAAAGTTATTTTTGCCATTTGGGTTATATGGAATGAAAGAAAAGATTAAATTCTGTTTAATGGTAAATGGATTTTTGCAACAATATTAAGTAAAATCAGATGGTGTTATGGAAAAAGAGTGGGGATCTAATAAGGATGAAACTTTAATATGATTGTAATGGAAACTATGGATATGTGTAAATATATTTGTATATCTGTATATTTTTATATTTGCAAATATTTGTAAATATGTAAATATGTTGTAAATAAGAGTTCTTTTTTGTATATAAATAAATGACCCCTACTTGATTGAGATGTGTACTTAGAGTGTTGTTTATACACAAGTACATGCACACATCCCATTCCTAGCTCAGAGGTGGTTAGGATGATGGTTCCTGAGATGAAACAGCAACATAATGGAGTGGAGATGAATACTAGCTCACAAGCAGCATGTAGAGCAGCAGTAAAAGATTTGGAGGAAGTTTTTTAGAATTTGACTGAACTGAGGAGACAGCTAGAGAGGAGTGTATAGTTACAACATTCCAATCAGGAGGGTTGATGTATGATATATTACAAGAGTTAATTAACCAAAGTGAGCTGGAGAATTGTGTTTCATTGGGGAATTTTATGAAAAAAATAAAGAAGATGAAGAAGTCATGTTGAAAAGAAGCAGTCGAAAGACAAAGAAGACACATCAGAGATAGTATCAGTCACATGAGAAGCAGTGAGAGAAAAAAGAAAAGAGGACAGCATAAAAAGAAAATGTGTGGTAAGAATCCAAAACAAAAGGGAACAGGAAATGAACAGATACAAGGTATGGGACAATGTAATTTTACCTTTGGGAGTAAAAGTGCAAGATGTAAGAGCATTTATCTTAATTAACAGAGACCTTTTGTGACATTTTTATGAGATTGTGCAAGGTATGGAGAGATGTTTGTATGAATATGAAAAAAGAATGACAATCCTTGGAATGAATATAGAATAAATGCATCTTTTTGAAAGACTAAAAATAAAGTGCATATACAGTTTTGAATGGATGTGGAAAAAGAGACTTTAAAAGAATATGTAAAATATATGCAAAGTAATAATCAGCATTTCAAAAGTTTATGACAAGAAGGGTTTATGGACTGAGGCATAGAATTGCAATGCTATCCTGAAAATGGAAATTGAAAATAAAAATTTCACATATTCTAAGTATTATAAATGTTTATGGTAAATGGAGTGTTTTAAAATACTGGGGACAATCAAAAACATTTTACTTTTGTGGAAAAGAAGGACATTTAGTTAATAGTTGTGATAAAAATAAATGTTATATGTGTGTATGTGTGTGTGTGTGTGTGTGTGTGTGTGTGTGTGTGTGTGTGTATATATATATATATATATATATATATGGGTCCCCTTCAAAACATCTAAAACCTATAACATCTAATTTCATAACAGTGAGACCAGAACATCTAAAACCCGTAACATTGAATTTCATAACATCTAACAGTACAAATCACATGAAAATAGCATCCCCTCCACATATAATGACATATAATGACACCAAACTACCAACACACTTTTTACTATGTTTCTGCAGGGGGGCTTGATACAGCGGGGTCAGGAAATTAACTTTTTTCCACTGTAGTGCAATCTTGGAGTTGGTATATTTATTTTACAGGGGGGTGAGGGGTGGAGCCTCCCACATGGGGGGTGCAGAGGGGCTTGCAGAAACATAGTAAAAAGTGCATTTGGTAGTTTGGCGTTGTTATATGTGGAGGGGATATTATATTCTTGTGATTTGTAGTGTTAGATGTTATGAAATTCAATGTTATGGGTTTTAGATGTTTTGGGTTTTATATGTTCTGGTCTCATTGTTATGAAATTAGATGTTATGGGTTTTAGATATTTCAAAGTAGACCCACATATATATATATATATATATATATATATATATATATATGTGTATGCACATGGTAAAACAGGATATGAAGAAAAAATTTGACCTTGAAGGTTATACATGGAAAAAATGAGACATTGATGGAAGGATTGTATAAAAAAAGAGAATTAACTAAATATTACAAATCAGAATAAAGAAAAACAGCAAGAAAAGACTGAAGATGGGATAGAATAGATGAAACTTAGAAAATAAATGAGGTACTGAAAAATAATGAAGAAGATGAATAAGAGATAAAATCATAAGTTAGCGATGAAGAAAATATAAGTTTTGAAATGCTAAGAGGAGAACAGTATTAATTTGGTAGAAGAGTTAAAAATAGAAAAAAAAAACCTTAAAGCGATTAATACAAAAGAAAAGAAAAAAATGAAATGGATAAAATTTTTCTTATCAAGAATTATTATAGGATGGTATGTCATAATCTAAGAAACTGGAAAATAAATAATTTAAGAATTCAGTTAATGTGAATAGCATGAAAAATATTACTTGACAGATAGCAATTTTAGAATGGTGTAATAAATGTGATATTAATATAATTATTCTAGATGATATAAGAATTTTGACACATGAGGAAAGAATACAGACACAAAAAATGTGGGATGGAGAAATAATATGGAATATAAGGAATTAATAGAGTTCAAGAATAATGGTTCTATGCAGAAGAATAGTACAAATTATGGTTGATATATTAGTTAAAATGTGAAGAACAGCAATTATAGGTGTAAGATGGCAAGCAAAAAGTGTATGGAATCACTGGTATATATGCATATATGAATAGTAAGGAAAGGGAGAGTCTATTTCAGAAAATATTGGCATATGTTTGTAAACATGGATGTAATAACTGCAGGATATTTTAATTGTGACTTAAGGGGGAATAAAATGAAAAGATGTAAAAAGATGATAGATGTAGTAAAATGTGGAAAGTTAATGATATGGAATAAAAAGAAACATGAACTTACAGTAGAGATATTTTAAAATCTGAAATAGCTTATTTTTTGGTATCAGAAGTAATATGTATAGTGGAAGAAGAAACTATTGCGACAGGTTTCTCAGATCATTTGGCAATATGGTTGGGAAAATATCACAATAAAGAGTATATAAAGATAGGAAAAGGTATAAAAAGAATACATGAAATAGAATGGAATAAAAAAGGAAAGAACGATATTAAGCAATTTTGGAAAGATCATATTTCTATGAAAGTATTTTACATGAATTTGTCAGAATGTTGGATTGTTTTAAAAGAAAATATAAAAATGGTTATGTATTTTGAAAAATAAATAAAGAAAAAACAGCAATGTGTTAAAATATGTAAAAACATAATGAATAACTTGGAAAAAATAATAGAGACTATCACAAGAAAGAAAAATAAATGTATAAGAAAAATATGAAAAAAATAGAGAACTCTTGTATAAACAAAGGCATTTTTAGAAGAGAGAGAAAAGAAGATGTTTCTCCTTATTTAAGGAAGATAGTGAAAGAGGATAATAGTATAGTGATAGAAATTAAAGATGAAGGTAATAAAAAGAAAAGTTAGCAACAAATTTTGAAAATCATTGTAAGTTGTGGAAGAAAGCATCTATATCATATTATTGTACGATGTAAATAGCGAACACTATTTCATCATACCGATAATATCGAAACAACAAAATATCGAACAAATGGAACAGCAAATTTTTTCTCCATAAAAAAAAAAACAAAAACTTAAACACAAGTTTAAGTGGGGTGCTTTGCCCTACCACACCCCATACTTAAATATACCAACTCCGAGATCGCACCATAGTGGAGGAAATGGCAAAGTCCCGTTGACGGCCCACCAAATTTTTTTCCCTGGGAAAAAATTTGATGTTCCGTGACTTCGCTATTTTGCCATTTCGACAGTATTGGATCGACTAAATAGCATTTGCTATTTAGTCCATTCTATAGCGTCATATAGACCCGGAAGAAATGTTTAATAAAAAGAGAGACATAATATAAAGAAATAGGTAGTGAAAAAAATTGAACAAAATACTAAAGAATTTGGAAAAGAGATTACATTATATGAATTAGAAAAAAGCATTTATACAGTTGAATGCAGAACCAGCATCAAGCCCAGATGGTACTGGGTTTGAAATGTATAAACATTTAGAAAGATATCAGAAAAACTATTTATCATGTGTACTCAATGAATAGTTAAATGGAAGAAATATAAGGAATTCTGCACAGGGGTATGACAATTTATATGGCAAAAGAGAATAAAAGAAGATATAAAAACTGGAGACCAATTATTTTAAATAATATAAACTATAAGATATCCATGAAAATAATATAAAAGAGATTTGAGAATAAAATGTAATAAATAGTTCATGAAAGTGTCTATGGTATGACAGGAAAAGGATGTCAAGAACTGTTAATTACAATGACAGAAATCATAGATGATACAAATAGAAAGAAAGACAATATAAAAGTTATGGTAGGTGACATTAATAAAGCATTTGATTTTATAATAAAAGTTATAGTAAGTGACATAAGTAAAGCATTTGATTTTATATAGCATGACATATTGTAGAAAATAATGGATATGTATAATATTAACAAAATCAAGCAAGTGTGTAGAACAGCTTATATGAGCAGTAAAGTAAGAGTCTTAATTGATGGACGGTTAAGTAAAGAAATAGATATGAATAATGGTATAAGGCAAGGGTGTCCTATGAGTAGTGTTTTATTTGAGTTGAAGAAAAGAACATTATTGCAGAGGCTCCAACTCACAGTTTCAGCAGGAAACACTCAAAAAACACACAGAAGCCGTTGAAACATTTGGTATTAGCATTTTCATTTTAATAAATACAAAACTTCTTCAGATAAAACAGTAAAAAAATCCAAACACATTTGAAATGGAGCTTATATATCATCCTAGGTCACATGTGAACCAAGCCCTTTTTCATTCATGAAATTTAAAGCTATACACCCTATTAAAAGTCTTTATCCCATAATTTATATTACCTAGTGTTCCGTGGTTATTAATTGTCGCTGAAAGATGTCACCTAAACTTAGTTTAACATAACAAACCATAAACAAATCATAAAACGCATAAGAAATGTAAAAAACATGTTCCCAAATATTGTGTTATTAGACAACACAAAGATTCAAAGAAATATACAACATTATGCATATAAACAGCAAAATATAGTAATAGGTAACTATAAGAAGAGAACTAAAAAATGAGAACTAACCAACATTTTCTATTTTATCTTTTTAAAGCATTACGTTTGAGTAAACAGCTAATGGTGGTGTGATCATTAAGTCTGGGCCAGCTATTGGCAAGAAGATTGAGTTGCCAAAATAGCTCATGTTTTTCTAAATAATGGTTTCATGGACCTCTGTGTTCATCTTATGTTGTTTTCTCAATGATCCCAAATTTTAAAAAATGACCTAAAGTGTCTGCAGCATGTTTGGCTAAAGCATTTGTTCCCGTGTTAATTCATATGCCATTTATATGTTCTCAGACATGATCTTTTAATTTACATTTGGTTTTACTGATGTCAAATGCTGGACAATTTTGGCACAGAGCAGTATATACAACACCACTAGTGAGACAGTTAAATGAGCCTTTTAATTTAAAAGTGTGGTTACCAACCTTGAACTCTTCACATAGCATTATAAATTTGCAAATGGAACAGAAGCCACATTTTGCAATTTTGCAATTCTTCATGGGAAAACAGTTCCCAGTACCAAAACATTTCACTATTGTCTTTAAGTTATGTCCACGCTTATACACTATATTCGGTTTGTCATCCGCCTTATCCAAAATATTTGTGTCCTACTTTAACAGAGCCCAGTTCTTCTCCAAAATTCTCTTTATGTCTCTGCTATCCATGCTGTATGGAGTAATAAAGACACCACTATAACTGAGGCTCTTAGAATGTATGCCCATACTCCCCCTTCCTGGAGTAAGGGAGAGGGGGAAAAGGGTGGTTCTACTGTGGAATGCTGAGGAGTGATATGTGTTATGCTGGGCTCATCTTGGATAATAGGTGAAAAAAGTTCCTCTCATGTTTGTTGATGACTTCATACATCAACTCATTGACCAGACTAGACGGATAATCTCTGGCCAGGAACCTGGACCTAATGTGTTCACATTCGTCTAAAAAAATCTTTGAATTGTGATACTATGCATGCAGCTCTTATGAACTGACCCTTGACCACTGTACACTTCTGATGAAAAGGGTGGGAGCTAGAAGAGTGTAAATAGGTATTCAAAAAAGCTTGTTTATGGTGAATTTTAGATACAAATAATTTTTGTTGGATGTCCTTAGTCAAAGAGATGTCCAAATAAGCAATAGGAGAAACATTGGTTTCAAAGGTGAATTTAAGAAAGTCATTTGTTTGGTTAAGCTACTCAAAGAAATTTGGAAATTTAAGTATTCTTCCATTATAAGAAAAATGTCATCCACATAGCACATGTAAATTTTACAGAAGTTCATGTATTCTACATTGAAAAGGTATTTTTCATCCCATTTCAACATAATGTTTGCTACAAGCCCACCACATGCAGAACCCATAGTAACCTCTGTGGATTGCAAAAAATACTCATGGTCAAAAATGAAATAATTATTCTTTAAGACAATCTCTAATAGTGTTTAGAAGGTATTAATTTTGTCCTGTGAGATAGCTTTCTCATACAAGTATTCTGTGAACCATTGTAGATGGACATCATGGAGAATAACATTGTAGAGATCCTTTACATTAATTGTAACGAAGATGAAGTTGTCATTATACTCCAAAGAGTTAATTTTGCTGAGGAAATCCCATGAATCCATAAAAATGCAATTTTCTTGTGTTATTAGATGCTTTAGTTTTTTGTGCAGAAATTTAATGCAAGGGTGTGTGATAGACCCTCTGCTATCAGCAATGGGTCACATCGCGGGGGGGGTGGATGCACTTATGAATTTTTGTGACCCCCAAAGATCACAGGTATGGTGAGGAACTGCACATTCAGAAAACTGAATACTTCATGTGCATCAATCTGATGGTCAGTAAGTACATCCTTAAGGATGTCCCTGACTTTTTTATATATAGTATTCAGGTTATTTAAAGAAACATTGATATAAACGTCACCTGCCAACAGACTATGCATCCTGGTATTATAATCTGCCTTATCCATGATAAATAGTTCCCCTCCTTTGTCTAGTTTCATCAGTCTCAGAGCATGATTATTCAGGTTGTTAAGCAAATTCTTTTCACTAGAAAGCATATTGCCCATATAATTGTGCCTTCTTGTTTTACTAAGGATGTCTCGAAAGTCAATTTCACACATCTTTTCAAAAAGGGAAATAGTGGGGTGGACTGGAGGGTTAAAAGTACTGGAAATCCTCAGAGGATCCATGGACCCATTGGTTGTGTTAAATAGTATATTAATGTTCAGTTTTCTTATATATGGTTTAAAATCCATAAGTAAATTTGGCAAATTAGCTCACTCACATGGTAAGAAAATCATACCTCATTCAAAAAGCTCAGCACAGTCCCCTCTAATGTCATAAGGAGAGCAATTAAACACTTTGAAGTCCCCTTTGGTATTAAATATTATTTTGCATTCATTAATTGGTGACATAGAAGGAAAAGGAATTGTACTTACTTCAGATGGTTGCTCCGATATTTTGAGCTGTGTCAATGTATTTGTTTTTCCATGGATCGTGTCCACTGCACCTGTTGATTCTGTTGCAAATAGTTCTGCCTTGCCTTGATTCTCTCTGAATGATGAGGCAGTGGAGAATTTAAAGGCTCATTGTCCTGGGTAGTGTGGTTGTCTCTGAAGGCGGTCTCCAGTCCAACTCTGTGTGGACGTGTTTTAGATGAAGTATTATGACCGTAAGTAGCACCAGTGGTAGAACCAAAATGATTCCCCCAGGTCTGTGAATTGGGGGGAGGGGGATAAGCTGTGTTGTCCAAATATGCATACTTATCTCATTCCAGTTTATTTTCCTATTTTTAATAACACTTATTTGTTCATCAGTGCTCTTAAAGATTCATGCATAATCAAATCTATGCTGCTTGAATGTTGAATCATGAATAATAAGACATTGTCCTGGGTAGTGTGGTTGTCTCTGAAGGCGGTCTCCAGTCCAACTCTGTGTGGACGTGTTTTAGATGAAGTATTATGACCGTAAGTAGCACCAGTGGTAGAACCAAAATGATTCCCCCAGGTCTGTGAATTGGGGGGAGGGGGATAAGCTGTGTTGTCCAAATATGCATACTTATCTCATTCCAGTTTATTTTCCTATTTTAATAACACTTATTTGTTCATCAGTGCTCTTAAAGATTCATGCATAATCAAATCTATGCTGCTTGAATGTTGAATCATGAATAATAAGATTATCCAAAGTATTTATTTCTCATATAAGTGCATCTATTAGTTTCCTGCTGTGGTTAATAAGTAACTTCACATACCCACATTTATGCCAGTCAAAGTTTTAGGAGGTCATGATATAATGGAGAATCTTTCACCAACCCCATTGGGGTAGCACCAAATTCTTAGGCATTTAGGGACCCCACATTCCTTGACATATTCTGTGAGAAATGCATTTTCCAACTGCAGTTTCTTAACTTTTAATAATTTATAATCAAATTAACTGAGTCTCTGGACAATGGTATAATTGTGTGAAGGTTGAGACTCAAACAGCCTTATTTCATCTTGAAGCCAGTTGTTTAGGGAAGGGATCTCTTTGTGCTTATGAATCCTTCTGGAAGAGGGCAAAATTGGATCTTTGTGATTTAAAGCCAAATTGTTGCCAGCTGAAAGTTGTGAAGCAGGCAGAAATTGTCCCAAAAGTGATTCCTCTGCTCCCACATGTACTCCTCCTGGCTGGAGGAGAGTTGCCAATGAAGAAATGCTATCAAATCTCTGGGAGTGCTGCTATACCAGCATTGTAGGGTCTCCAATTGTTCACTGGAGGGAATGTAAATCTGATTCAGGAAATAACAACTGAGAAGCGGTCAGTCATCTTTTAGCTATAAACACAAAACAGACTCCAAGAAATGCTCTCAAATCTCTGGGAGTGCTGCTATACCAGCATTGTAGGGTCTCCAATTGTTCACTGGAGGGAATGTAAGTCTGATTCAGGAAATAACAACTGAGAAGCGGTCAGTCCTCTTTTAGCTATAAACACAAAACAGACTCCAAAACAAGAAGAAATGTATGTTACTGCAGAGGCTCCAACTCATGGTTCTAGCAGGAAACAATCTAAAAAAAAAGTAATTCAAAAGCTGATAAAATGTTTGGTTGCTGCACTTTTGTTTTAATAAATGCAAAACTTCTTCAGCTAAAACAGTAAAAATCCAAACATATTTGAAATGGAGCTTATATAACATCCTAGGGTACACGAGAATCAAGCCCTCTTTCATTTATCAAGTTTAAAGCTATACACCCCTATTAAAATTCTTTACTCCTTAACTTAAATTACATTTTTTGTGTAATAACACAAAATTTGGTAGCATTTTTTCTGTTTTTTTTATGCTTTTTACATTTCTTATGCCGTTCATGATTTGTTCATGCTTTGTTATGTTAAACTAAGTTTAGGTGACATCTTTTGACAACAATTAATAACCATGGAACATTATGTAATTTAAGCTGAAACTCCCACTGGGCATGTCCATACACTTAGTTAAGCAGAGCGCAAGTCGATTGCTCTTCACACAGTTACTTTTAATACACACACACACACACACACACACATATATATATATATATATATGTCTACAGATACATATATATATATATATATATATATATATATATATATATATATATAAAATATGACTCACTATCTCTCTCCCTATACATATATATATATATATATATATATATATATATATATATATATATATATATATATAAACAGACACATATAGCCAAAATGGTTACTGTTGCCACATAGCTAGAATAAAAAACAGTTATCTGACTGGTAGGCTACTAGATGCAGATGACAGTAAGAAGCAATGTCACTTTGAAGGCCACACATGCTGTTCAACATAGGCCTGTTTATGACTCAACAAGTAGTTCACCTGACGTCATTTATAAAGCAAACTTGAACCATGGCACATGCATTAAGTACTGTGTTCTGTAGTGTGTAAGACTAGACAGGTAGGGGGCCTAATCTTGCTTCAGCCCACTTGGTGGTTATTGTGTGTATATGTGCATCTCCTTACAAAACAAATGTGAACCCCCCACTGACTTCCAAACCGAAATGGATCTGCACTTTTTGGCCCTTGTAGTTGATGCAGGCCTCCAAACTCCTGTCTTCCACGAGACCTGCTGATGTCATTTACCATAAGACTACCAACGGCCAACTTAATGTCAGACTTAATCTGTGGTGTGTGCATTAAGTACTGTGATTTGTAGTGTGTAAGACTAGATAGGTAGGGGGTTGTAACCTCTCTCTCCAGCCCACTTTGTGTGTCTGCATGTTTATGTGTATTTTCCTACAAAACAAATATGATTACCATACTTACTTAGAAAGAGGCAGGGTTGTGCACAATTTTGGGTGTAGCAGGTGTCACAGGCCTCCAAATTACTGTCCTCCACAAGGCCTGCTTATGTCATCTAGCATAAAAGTACCTAAAGATATGTTAATGCTAAATTTGAGCCATGGCACATGCGTTAAATACTGTGATCTGTAGTGTGTAAGACTAGCTAGACAAGGGTTTTAATCTCATTGCAGCCAACTTGAGGTGTGTATGCTGTGCAGTGTTCTGTAAACATTAATTGGTAGTAGTGGTACTATTCTCACTGTAGCCAAGTTGGTGTGTGTTGATGTTAGAGCATTTTATATCAGCCTATGGGATCATAAGATCTTTGGAATTTACTAAGCTAATGGACCTGTGGCCCATACAAACCTAGCCAAGTTCTTACCCTTATTTACACAATCAGCACCTATTGCCTCTGTCCAAGAGGAACATAGGCAGAACCCCCATGGTGAAATTATGGTCACCCATCCAATCATACAGATTGCATATCAAGACGGCCAATGAGTTGCTCTGTTTGACATTAAGTAGAAGTCTGTTGCAAAGGTTTGTTAAACTCTTGTAGACATATCTTTCCCTCCAGCATGATTAATGTTACATACCAGGTTAAGGTCCTTACAGTGAGTAACCCATGTACTATTTTGACTTACGGATATGTAGCATTTCCAATAAAGCAGGATCACACATTGCCTCGTATGCAAGGTACCAATCACCTCTGAGTAGTCTGTATGACACAGACTAAAGTGACAGTCATTTCAGATGTTCCTCATAAAAGAGATGATGAAGACTTGAATTTTCCTTGTGGGGAACCTTTGTGGCACCCCACCTAAATACCATATTCAGTCATAGCCTCACCTCAGGCTATGTAACCACTGAATGGTGCACAGCAACGGTTATCCCACTGCACAAAGGGGGAGCCACCATGGATCCCGGAAACTACCTCCCCATTAGCCTGATGAGCCTTGTCTGCAAGGCTATGGAACGTATCATCATGGAACTTATAAACAATGACATTGGTAATCTCCAAACTCAGGACTCCACCCAGTTTGGGTTTGTAAAAGGCAGATCATGTCTCCTTAACCTGATAGACTTCTTTGAAGTGGTCACCAAAGCCGTAGATGAGGGTAAGGTGGTTCACACAACCTATCTAGATCTCACCAAGGCTTTCGATACCATCCCCCACTCTGGAATTATAGATAAACTCAATAAACTAGGTATAAATCCCTATGTCACAGGATGGGTTGCCAACTGGCTCACTGACAGAACCCACACTGTGAAAGTAGCAGACTCAAATCCAACTTCAGACCAATGACAAGTGGAGTACCACAGGGTTCAGTCCTGGGTCCTCTCCTGTTTGGTATCTACTTCTCTGAAGTACAGGCTAACATAGAAGATCTTTGGCTAATGAAGTTCACAGATGACTGCAAACTAGGAGCCATAATCAAAACACCAAAAGATGTGGACATCCTACAAAAGGGCCTCGCTGAGACAGATGCCTGGTGTTAAAGCCATGGCCTCAAGCTCAATGCCAAAAAGTGCATTGTCATCCATTTTGGTAAAAACTCTGAACCCATGAACTACTACATAGGTGGTAGTCTACTTAACACAGAAAGTGTGATAAGAGACCTTGGGACACAGGTGGACAGTAGTCTCTCCTTTGATAATCACATCACCACAGTAGTCAGAAAATCTTTCTACATGGCACACCTCATCACAAAAGGTTTCTCATCCAGGAAAAAAGAGGTCATTGTTCCCCTCTACTCGTCACTCATTAGACCCATTATAGAATACAATACCCCTTTTGGTATGTACCTCACAAGACATCTACAACAACTGGAAAGGCAGCAGAAATACCTCACAAAGAGGATTACCAGCCACAAACAGATGCCCTACACAGACCGTCTCAAAAACTGCAGCTTTACTCCATCGCATATTGCCTATTAGAGGTGATCTCTGCCTAACACACAAAGCTATGTAAAACCCAGAGCTTTTGGACATGCTCCACTTAATGAAATCCTAATCCCATTGAGCTACATGCTCTAGAGACCTAAACCTTGTCACCACAATAAACAGAACATGCTGGAGGGATATATTCCTGTCCCAGAGACTTCCCATACTTTGGAACAAACTACCTATTATATCAAACAAAGCTCCTCATTAGCACTCTTCAAGAAAAATCTTGATAACTGGATGGGAGATAGGAAATTCACCCCGGGGATCACTTCTGTGGCTCTGCTCGACAGTGGCACAGGAAAATAATTAGCCTGATGAGCCTTGTCTGCAAGGCTATGGAACGTATCATCATGGAACTTATAAACAATGACATTGGTAATCTCCAAACTCAGGACTCCACCCAGTTTGGGTTTGTAAAAGGCAGATCATGTCTCCTTAACCTGATAGACTTCTTTGAAGTGGTCACCAAAGCCGTAGATGAGGGTAAGGTGGTTCACACAACCTATCTAGATCTCACCAAGGCTTTCGATACCATCCCCCACTCTGGAATTATAGATAAACTCAATAAACTAGGTATAAATCCCTATGTCACAGGATGGGTTGCCAACTGGCTCACTGACAGAACCCACACTGTGAAAGTAGCAGACTCCAAATCCAACTTCAGACCAATGACAAGTGGAGTACCACAGGGTTCAGTCCTGGGTCCTCTCCTGTTTGGTATCTACTTCTCTGAAGTACAGGCTAACATAGAAGATCTTTGGCTAATGAAGTTCACAGATGACTGCAAACTAGGAGCCATAATCAAAACACCAAAAGATGTGGACATCCTACAAAAGGGCCTCGCTGAGACAGATGCCTGGTGTTAAAGCCATGGCCTCAAGCTCAATGCCAAAAAGTGCATTGTCATCCATTTTGGTAAAAACTCTGAACCCATGAACTACCACATAGGTGGTAGTCTACTTAACACCGAAAGTGTGATAAGAGACCTTGGGACACAGCTGGACAGTAGTCTCTCCTTTGATAATCACATCACCACAGTAGTCAGAAAATCTTTCTACATGGCACACCTCATCACAAAAGGTTTCTCATCCAGGAAAAAAGAGGTCATTGTTCCCCTCTACTCGTCACTCATTAGACCCATTATAGAATACAATACCCCTTTTGGTATGTACCTCACAAGACATCTACAACAACTGGAAAGGCAGCAGAAATACCTCACAAAGAGGATTACCAGCCACAAACAGATGCCCTACACAGACCGTCTCAAAAACTGCAGCTTTACTCCATCGCATATTGCCTATTAGAGGTGATCTCTGCCTAACACACAAAGCTATGTAAAACCCAGAGCTTTTGGACATGCTCCACTTAAAGAAATCCTAATCCCATTGAGCTACATGCTCTAGAGACCTAAACCTTGTCACCACAATAAACAGAACATGCTGGAGGGATATATTCCTGTCCCAGAGACTTCCCATACTTTGGAACAAACTACCTATTATATCAAACAAAGCTCCTCATTAGCACTCTTCAAGAAAAATCTTGATAACTGGATGGGAGATAGGAAATTCACCCCGGGGATCACTTCTGTGGCTCTGCTCGACAGTGGCACAGGAAAATAATTTTCTCGGGTGGTGAAAGCCAGGGTATCTTTTGGCTAGGCTTATATAGGCCCTAGGGCCAATAGCCTAGTACCTACCTATGAACCTATGAACCTAGGGTCTCTGCAATTGCCAGTCATGCTTGGAAATGTACATAACAAAATGTCCATTGCACTCAAATATTGGCCTGAGGTTATAACTATTTCATATTCAGGTGACAGTGCCATCAGTTATGACATGAGCAAGATATAGTGCCCTTCTTACCACTGTGGAGACATGGTGATCTAAGGTAAGGTAGGTGTAAAGCTGTATGCCCAGGTCTCTCACTCCTGAGTATGTACTTCAGGTATTGCTACTGATGTGCTGCTTAGCAGGAATATTGCTGGTACTGAAAGAAATGATACTTCATATATTTGCATGGAGTTTAAGGCCATGATTGCAGCAACAATCATTTGGTCATGTATAACCCTCTTGTAGGATGTTGACATAATTTGGAGAATCTATAACTACTCCCAGTTTGCAGGCATCAGCAAACCTTGTCAGCCACAGACATTCACTTTGTATTTGTATGTTGGATAAATGGATTCCAAACATTAGAGGACCTAGGACTGAACCCTGTGGAACACCACTGGTTACAGCTCTGCTATTGGAGGTGGATACCCTTATTCTGACTATATGCATTCCATCAGTGAGCCAGTTAGTGACCCCTCTAATAATATTACTGTTGATGGCTAGTTGGGCGGGTTTGTCAATGATGCCTGAGTGGGGGATAGTGTCAAATAGCTTGGTTAAGTCCAGGCAGTTGTATGTACATATGTCCCCTCATCCAGGTCATTGGTGACTGCCTCATAGAGGTACACCAGGTTTAACAGACATGATTTCCCTTTCACAAATCCAAACAGTGTAGGGTCAAGTGTTTGTTGATTACCTATATCTTTGTTGATAAGGTCCATGATGATTTGCCCCATGGCCTTACAGATATGGCTAGTCAGGCTAATAGGTCTATAGCTCCCATGGTCACTAGACACACCACCTATGTGCAAGGGGATAACAGTGGCCATTTTCCAGTCAGCTGGGAAGCATCCAGTGATTACACTATGATTGCAAAGAGTTCTCAATGGTATTAGTAATCCATGTTAGATCCCATGTAGGATGCAGCCTGGGATGTTAGCAGGTGCAATAGATGCTATGTTTGTCACCTTAGAGATGCAATTTATTACCTGCTCTTTAGAGATACAAGGTATGGAACAAGTTGTAGGAATGTCATGGTGTATGTGTGGTGGGAGCAGGGGAGTGCAGTTGTCACAGAACCTGTCAGCCAACAGTTTAGCTATGTGCACAGACTCATTATATGTGGTATCATTAACTACGTGTTTGGCAACAATGTGGGCCTTTCCTTTTACATTACACATGCAACTACACAATGACTTGTGGTTGTTCTTTGTAGAGGAGGCTCATTTTGTCCCATACTTTGTTTTGCAGGACTTCACAACAACACTTATTGCTTGTTTAAGCTGAGGAGGGAGTGCTTCCATTTTAGGGTGGTTTCCTCCTTCCTAGTGTGAAACACCAATGTCTACCTTTTATTGTAAAGCCTGTGAATGGCAGTTGTCCATCAGGTAGGTCTACTGTGCCATGAGGAGCTTGTTTTGCTCCTATCAGGTACAGCTGAGCCAATGTAGTTGTACAGGTGCATGTATAAAAGCATTGGTGTAGAGCTCAGAATAGTTGCCTGTTCCATCTGAGGGGGGTGATGCAGTCAAGCTATTTATGCCATCCCATAGGAGGTTACAATCTGATAAGCTTAGCCAAGAATTTTGCCCATGTTCCCTCAAAGTCATCACCTGTTTCCCCTGTCCAGCAGGGACACAGGTGGAATCCCAGGGGTGTATTTTCTGTTTCCCATCCGGCTGTCCAGGTTCCTCTTAAAAAGGGCTAGAGAGAGATACTTTGCTTGACATGGAGAGGGAGTGAGAGGGAGTCTATTCCACAGATGGGGGAGTCTTTAGAACACAAATCTATCCCACCAAGAAGTTCTAATAATGTCACTGACCAGGTTAAGGCCTTGCGTGTGGGTTGTGTGAGTGGAGTTTGACTTACGGATATGTAACAACTCCATCAATGCTGGGCCTGAGATGGCCTTGTATACCAGACACAGGTTACATCTGAGCAGTCTGTATGAGACTGAGTAGAGGGACAGGGCTTTTAGCCTATCTGTATAGGATTGGTGTTTGAGACCCTGGATTTTCCTGGTCAGGAACATCTGTGGTGTCTCCAGCTGCTGCATGTGCTTGACAAGGTACAAGCCAAAGGGGGCATTGTACTCAATAATGGGTCTGATAAGGGAGGAGTACAGGGATGTTATGACCTCCTTGTTTCCGGATGAGTTCAATCATGTTGCTCTTCATATACTCCAGAGAGGTACATCTCAAGTCATTCACACCAACATGGACTATGACAGAGTCATAACAGTACCTGTTGTTAAGAGACTTGAGTGTGTGCATGAAATGGTGGATTCTAGCACTTGACAAGCAACTTACCATGACTTTCTCCTTGTCTAGCCTGGTGAAGAGCACATCTGTATGTTTCACAATAGAGTCTCCTATGACTAGTATATTGGGTTTGTGGCAGGATCTTACAGGCTGTGAGACACAGATGTGTGTACTATGTGTGATGCTTTGTGCTGTGGGTTGTGATGTGCATGTGTGTTTTTGCTTCGGAAGTCTTTTTTGTTTAGGTATGTTTTTGTTGAGAACCCCCACATATGTAGGAGTGTGTTGTACAGATGTGGATGGTGTTAGAAGTCTGGTGCTCATAGTGTTTGTGCAGACTACCTTCTCAGTGCCAGATGTACTGGCTTGTGACTGAGACAGCAAGGATTCTAGGTTCCTAATGTAATTGCATTTCTCACATATTGTGTTCCTAGATAGCAGTAGTAGTAGAGGGTTGTCTGTATACATAAGGCAGTTCCTACACTGTCTCAGGATGCCCATATCAACCAGTCAGTAGCACCTGGAGTTCATCCAGGTAATCATACTGAATAAACTAATCTGGATGTGTGTCTATCCTTAATGAATATGTATACTCCTCCTCCATTACTTTGCACTCTTGAAGTTTGAGGTCTGAATGTGGGGAAGGAGGTGTAGCCTGGTATGGCTGTGGTGCTGTCCACATCCTTGACCCAGATGTCTGTGATTACACAAATGTCTGCATCTTCCAAGGTGGGGACAGTTTCCAGTGAGTGGAGTTTCTTGGTGACATTCCTAGTGTTTAGCAGCATAACCGTGATGTTTGTAGATGGCGTTTTCTCATTGGAAAATTTTCCCTTGAGACACCACCTAAAAGGCACACTATAAAGGTGGCAACAGCCTTTGCCAATAGCCAAAATCCCATGGGTGACAGATGAAGACCATCTCTGGCAAAGCACTGAGGTCTGTTGAGCAGATCATCCCAGGCTGAAAGATAGTGGATCCCCTTACAATGACACCACAAACTAAGGCAATTATTGAAGTCACTCATTTTCCATTCGTATTGAGCCATCATCCTAGGCGATGGTAAAATGCAGCTCAAGGCCAAGGGTATACCTGCCTGAGACACATAGTCTGTAAGCTCAGTCATGTCTCTGCATACAGTTCAGAGAGGTACATCTCAAGTTGTACACACAAACAGGAACTATGATGTAGTAATAACAGTAACCTGATGTTGCCAGACTTGAGTGCATGTGTGATATGGTGTATCCTGGCACCTCACAGAAAGCTGACCATGAACGTTCCTTTATGTAGCCTGGTGAGAGACACATCAATGTGTCTCATGATGTAATCATCTATGAGTAATATGTTTAATTTTAAGTTTTGCCTTAGGCGTTTGACCGGTGAGACAGTGGTGCATGAGCTATTATGTGTACTGTGTTCTGCAGAGGTATGACTGTGTAGCAAGCTTGTGCTTGGGTTTCTGAGGTGTCTGATGTTTACTTGTGTGTGTGGTAAGGACCTCTGCACATATAGGTATGTGTGATGTGGGTTTGGGTGGAGTAGGAGGTAAGGTGTGCATGTTGGCAACCCACTCATTGTCATATGTACCGATTGGTGTGTGAGAAAGCATGGATGCAAGGTTTTTAATATAGTCACATCTCTCACACATTATGTTTATGCAGGGCAGGAGTAGAGGGTTAGGAATGCTTTCCACATCTTGTCAGCAGTCAGTGAAAATGCCATTAGCAATAGATTTTTGCTTGTGTATACATCACAACAGGCCATAGTTAGGCAGGGGTCTGATAGATGCTTAAATTTAACATGTTATCCCCTTTATGTTGTTATCCTAAGGTAAAACAGTACCTGACAGTGTGGCATAACATTGTAGATTGAGTACAATGCCTTGCCAGGCATGTGGCACTTGCATTAACCATAATACTGTTATTAGACTGGGTCGCAATAGCATACATGCAAATGTGATAATGTACAACTCCAGCAAAGTTAGAGTCATGCTGCTACACCCTTGTGGTTGACAGCCTCAAACACACTGTCTGTAGGCACTCTTTGCAGTGAAGATGTGGATGTCCATGCATGCACAGAAAATGTGATAAACTTTGCAGTCATTACTTTGGCCTTGCAAGTCTACAATGGCTGTCAAGCAACCTGACAGCAACTGGATGTTGTGTGAAATGATGTAGGAACACAGAATTCTATTCCAGTAATATAAATGTACAGTATGACATACCTAGGACATGTGGGAGGGAGAAACAAATTGACCAAGAGTGTCCACTCCTCTGCAGTAGGACTCACATCCATGTCATGCAGATGCTCCCCATTATGCTGTTGAAGGGCAGGCTGCATGAATTGCTGTGAAATTGTCATCTAACATGTATCACTGCCACTGTAGAGCTTGCTAGAGCAACCTTGGACATCAATGTCACCTGACATTGAACATTGTATTCTGACGCAGCAGCTGTGCTCCTAATCACCATGAGGTCAGTACCCTAGTAAAATCCTATGAGGCTTGGAACACAAGACATAGCACATGCAAAAGTCAAATGATTGCTCTGGTTGCTAATCAGGGCATTTACCTGTAAAAGGGTATGTCAAGCCTACAGAGCCTTGCATCATGTGGGACAACTTTGTGGATCAACACACAGGCTGTGGCCTGCTTCTCATCTTGAGCTTGCTACTAATGTGTGGCTTCTGGTGAGAGTAAAATAATGGGAGCTTTGTATCCAAACAGTGTGGCTTTGGTGAGACCAGCAGAAGTAGTAGTCAGGCACCAGCAATTCAGGGAAACCCCCTCTTTTCAACATTCTTCACAAGGTAATTGTTTGTTTTCAGTATGCAATGCTCGATTAGTGTCAAACTGTAGAATAACTGTGTAAATACTCCATTCTTACCTTTACAGGGTGTACATATTAGTTTTCCCTCCAGTGTTTGCCTGTATTCTGTACAGACTCACACACCTTGGGTGATAATTTTTTCTTGGAAACCATGATGGAATTAACTGCAATACTGAGTTGTACAGAGGACAACCAGCATGCAGTGACAAGCACTGTCCCCAGAAGTCTCAGAAATCTGATATTTAAAGCCATGAAAAGAATTATTATGGAAATGATCATTAAAGATGTAGTACACCTACAGACACTGGACCACACCCAGTTTGGTTTTGTCAAGGGCAGATCATGCCTACCCTACCTGGTGGACCTCACTGAGTGGTAAACAAAGCAGCGGATGAGGGGAAAATGATACACTCTACCTACCATGGCCTGACATAGCATTTGCAACTATTAGGCCATCAGGAATTGTTGAAAAACTGTACAGGTTAGTTATAAACTAGTATGTCAGCTGGTGGATAGCCAAATGGCTGACAGACATTACCCAGGACAATAGCACTGGGGAGTCCAATGCTACAATGAGGTCAGTCACCAGTGGACTCCCTCACAAATAATTCCTGGGACTGCTCCTTCTAGGCATTTACTTCTCTGCAGTCACAGCCACTGTCATTGGCCTCTGACTCACTAAATTTGCAGATGATTGCAAATTAGGAGCTGTCATTGAATCTCACACTGACTCAACAGTTATCCAGGTTGGGCTTGGGCTCTCACAGATATTCAGTTGTTGTTGGAGCCATGAAATAAAACTAAATGCCAAGGAATGCACAATACTATTCTTTGGGAACTCATCCACCTCTGATAACTATCGTATTGACCGTACACTTCCAACAGTTGACCCAGTAGTCAGCGACTTATGGACACATAGCTAGTGATCTAGTCTCTGACTGTCATGGGTCGGTTATATTTGGGGATTCATTCTATGTTGTGCAACCTATAAACCAAGGTATGGCATGTAAATCTAAGAAAGTCATTGTTCCACTATATTTGGCATTCATCATGCCTATCATTGAGTGCAATGCCACCTTTGGTAACTAACCAGGCATATCGACAAATGTAACAGCGAAAGAGGTTCCACAGTAAAACAAAACACAGTGTACATAACATGTCCTATGCAGACCGCATCAAGGCTGTAACTGTATATTCTGTCGCCTACATGCTTTGGAGGGCCATGCAGGGAGGTGTCAGATCCCACTATGTGTACCTCCTGCATATCCAAGGAAGGATTAGCACAAGAATTACCTGTCCTACAGACCTACACCTTGACTGTGGTATAAATATGACATGCTGAAGAGACAGGTATATAGCCCAGAGACTATACCCAATATATAACAGGCTCCCCATCCATGTGAAGCAGAGTTCCACCCTAATGCAAGTCATGTGCAAGTTACATGATAGGATGGGGAACACGACAATGATACCTGGTTTAGGACAAATGTATTTAATGGACACAGGGAAATTGTAAATGGTTCATCTCCCATGCCCCGGCTTTGACATGACTCAGCTCATAAAAAATTGCTGGCACTTATCAAGGGTATCAGACCTTGTCAGAGTTTAGGGATGCATGGCTAGGCTGAAAGAAACCCTTGTTTTTTTTAGTTTATTATACACATATGAACCTATGGAGCCATGCACCTATGCTGTTTTACCTTTATGATGACTTTTGTCTTCTTTGGTGTCATTTCATCTTGTGTTCTGATGTTGATAAGTTTATTGTAGGTGTGTAACCATAGGTGTGTTCTACACAATCCTGAAATTGAAACGTAAACAGTTTCATGAGACACCTTTCATTGTGTGATTACACAGCCATCACAACAGCATCAAATGTAACATACACAAAATAATGTGGTTTACTCATTACAAATGGCAATGTACAATATCTGTAACTGACCAGTACAAGTAGCATGTTGATGGTATCAATGGATGAAACAAATAAATATTAATTTAGATAGTCACCCTGTGCATCAGACACATAGCTTCATTTCTCTGCATCGATGAGAAGGATGACAGGGATGTGGCACAGGTATCATCACTTTCACAGGGTGTTGTAGGGGGTGCAGGAGGCCTAGACTGACCCATTAGGTTGGCAAGCATGTGTGCAAGTCAGAAGGGGAAGCAAGCAAGATGGACCATGTAAATATGGTGTGTATGTCTGTAGGTGACCTGAATGTGACAGTGGTGTGTGTGTCTGCATGAACACAACCAAGCTCAGTGTTAGCCCTATGTGTCTGTGTGTTGGACAGCTTTGAGCAATGCATGATAGAGCTGACAGTTCATCTCCATCCCTAAGCATGAGAACTGGCTCTGCCAGGAGTTACACTGGCACCTCCATGCCCAAGTTCAGATACCTGAGGGTGACTGCTGCCTGCCAGGACCGTGTCTTCCACAGGAACACCCAGGACAACAAGTCTATGGCCTGCCATGTCTTGGTGTGGACATCACACATCACACTCCCCTCTGGAGTGCTGGATGTACTGCCACTATGGGAACATGATTGTACACAGCCATGTGGACTCTCAGCAGATGTAGTTGCTGACCTACATACATGAGTCCAGCGCTCAACTCCAACCAGACGTTCCATCACAGAAAATGTGTATTCCAAGACAGATAGTGTCCGATCTGTCTCAGACCAATGTCTTTCCACTGCATCAGTCAACCGATCCAGAATATCAGCAGCCCAGTGGAGGCAGTCATGGATGTCAGACTGTGTTGCATCCATAACCCAGAGCATTCATCTGGAGTTCTTTTCAGAACATGCTTGCGCCTACATGATGGCCCTAAACATACGACAAGTAACACATGATGAGAAACCTGCAACAGGGGTGGAGGGACAGCAGACTTCCTACAAGACCCCTTTCAATCTGCCTGTGTGGAACCTCACCAACTGTTTGGCTATGGCCAGTGTCAACATTCAGTGCAGCCACAGTAGCCACACTTCCCTTTCCAATGTCCCTCACCCTCCGACTGTCCAATATCTGTGACCTCAGGGGACTGGGTATGCATAGGCATACTGACCATGTACAGTGATAATGAGAGAGGATGAGGTATGTAAACCTCTGTGAGAGATTCATCCCCTGCAACCCCCAGCTGTGCCTCACTTTGGCCACCATCATCATAGTCTGAAGAGACACTGACATCAGGTTGTGAAGAGGACAAAGACCAACCTCTCAGGCCACCTGTTATATAACTGGAAAAACATTACACTAGTACCTGCACTACTATGCTCTGCAGTACTATGTTGTAATATATGTTAAGCTGTATACACTGCTGTCACCATTACAGACTTGTATAACCCACAATCTGATATAGCAGGACACAAGGACATTATTTTCTAACACAAATATATAAGTATTTGAAAATAAATCTTTAAATGAGACTCTCATGAGCAAGACATAAATTATGTACACTGTTGATATTCTGAAGAACTCTACACAATTTACAGGTATTGCCATCTGAAATGTCCTGACAATACTGTGAAATCAATCACTGTGGTCACACCTACAAGGTATATGTATGACCCTAAAGTATGTACAGTCAAAACAAATCTGTACATTTGTCAGTCATGCAGACAGTACATCAATACAGCCAGTAGGCCTAGGGTGAAGTTTTAGCTAATACCTTGAAATAAATCTACATATCTGACAAAAATGTTTTTATGCTTACCAGCAGCAGGAGCACAGCCTCTTCCTATTCATCATTGCCCTGAAAAACATTTGAGGGAGCGGTAATGTAAAGAGCACCACATGTTACAGTAACACATTGGTATTACATCCAAATATCTCTCATTTACAGTAGATGCTATGTTAACATGTATGTGGATCACAATCCCTGCATGAGCTGAAAACAGCAGCTAACCTCCTTCCCCCCACCCCACCCAACACCCACGTAAAACTATGCACACCCTGACACACTAAATGCTACAGTATTCCAATGCTGATCCAAATGAGCATACCTGGACACTCCTCTTGTGTGGAAATGGTGGCACCCACTTCCATGAAATAATGTCTGATGGATACCTGGGAGTTGTCCTGTGTTGCAAGGTTCACCAAGAATTCTTCAGTGGCTGACAAAGATTGTTCTGCTGCAGACCCACTACCAGTGATCTGATGATCCCTGGCCACATCCAATGTCCATCTGCATGCTGAATGGATCATGTCTGTGGCATGGTGTCACACCTGCTCATAAGTGCGATTCTGGTGACCCACAGCATTTATGTTATGGACCAGTTCATCCCACAAAGGCTTGTTGCTCTTGCCTATTTACCCTCCCTCTGGACAGTTGATAGTGTTGTCTTAACACCTCAATTATGAGGTCATTTTCTGCATCAGTGAAAGGTGGTGGCATCTAGCATGCATGATATCACCTGAAATACAAAAAAAAAATGAAAATACATGTCAGATCACATGCGTGGGTGTACACTATGTACAGATACAGCAAAAAAGGAAAGCTATCAGTATTCCCTACTTGCTTACACATCTCATATGCAACAGTTTGCCAAACATGCATAGGGTGCGGAACCAACTAGGATAGTAGCAATAGTGACCTACTCCTGTTTGTGTCATGACATATACTCACATATGATCATACACCCAACATAGAAGTCCACTTGTAGTGTGGCCCAAACCCCTTCCCAATAAAATAGGTATAAAATGCAATGCAAAACAAATTGCTGTGTAGTATTACAACTGCTAAAAATGGAAATATACAGAAGACCTGTGTCCCTAGATAACAAACAGCATTATACCCTTGCTGTACTCTACATCCTCTGTAGGTGTTACACAGCTGCAGATCAATGGCATGTCATCTGTAAATTCTAAGAAAGGCTTACTGATGTAATCCTCATTCTCCCTAAGTATATTCAAACATATGCATCATGTTGGAAACAAGATGGTTTCATACCTGATGGAATACAATACTTCTCTGTTGAAAGATACATATATATAAGTTTTGTGAAAAAGAGTTCACCATAGAAAGTAACTCTCCTACACAATGGTTCCTCTAGCTAAGAGTTTGCCTTTTTAAGATGGTTTTCATTAGCAGGTGATTGCCCCTGAACCAATCTGTAGTTAAGGAATGCTAATTGCAGCATATACAGCTGATCTGCAGTATAATCAGACAATCACATGCAAGTATTCAACAAGTTATAAGGCCTCAATGTAGAATTCATCCCCTTTCTCATATGTTGGGGTGGAAATTACTGGGGTAAAGATACTACGACAGCACAGAGAGAATGTTTGTAGTAGATACTTATTACATACAGATGTTTATGCTACAGGCTGAAGCTGATGTTGCTGTTGCAGGCAATAAGTATAGTCAGAGAGGCTGCAGAATGTGGAGGAAAATGACAATTATGAGTAACGGCGTGACCTGTGGCAGCCTTGATGTACAGTCAGAGCATGACTGAGGGAACCCATCCCACAGGAAATTGAGGTATGTGTTTAAGGTAAATATGTTTGCCAAAGTTATCATTAACAGAGTAAAAGGCAACATGGTTGTTGTGTCCTAGAAGAAGGTAGGGTGTACATTTGCTATTATGTCAACCATTTGAACAACCGCCAAGTCATGTGTTATGTTATGGTAGTCATCTGGAATGTGTGTGCTGGCAACTCTTGCTTCTAGCATGACTGCCATATGTGTATGTTACTTGTGCAGCTGTGGTTATCTGTAATATCAGTAGCAAATCATTGTGTGCTACAGCCTGATATTACTGGACCTCATTTGAATTACATACTTCAAAATCCTCTGTGAATGCATAATAATGCATGACCTGACACTCTATGCACTTCCTAGTGTTGTAATAGGAATATGTTAACTGTGTTCCTATCTTCCGGCCTTTGACTTCTATCATTGAAAAGCAGACATTCCATCTGTACTGTTTTGGGTGGATAAATAGGTAACAAGACAGTCATACATATCAGAATTCATAATGGTGATGTGCACACACATGCATTTTAAATGCTAGACACCACTGGATTTGAACTCAGGATCATGTGGACCAAAAATTAAGGTTTTCAAAGTATTTAACAGACTAAGTTACTGAGACACTGTTACAGCAGGTGTATTTTTACATGTTGTACATATAATTGCACACTTACCTGCTGTTACATATCTCACTAACAGATATTTTTATGTGTATGGCTTTATAGCAATGTATTTCTTTACCAGACACTCGGTTACACTCTTATTTTTCCATTACACATGTAACAGTTGTGTTTTTACATGTTGTAGATATAATTGTACAGTTACCTGCTGTTAGATACCTCACTTACATCTATTCTTAGGTGTATGGCTTTATACTGATGTATTTCTCTACCAGAGTTCCAGTACTACTAATACTATTTATCTATCAATCTCATAGCAGATTTGTGTGATGCAGCGTGATGTGCAGCATTGCTTTAACACGTGTAATGATGGGAAATTGACAATTACTATGTTTTTCTTAAAACAACTGTAGTAATTAACAGCAGTGTGGCTTGGTGGGTTGAAGCATTCTTCTGCATATGTGATGAACCTGGGTTCAAAATAGGGCACAGATGTACTTTTTGAATGTGATTAATATTTTTTTCGCAAACATATATCAATATAGTGCCATTTAGCTTAGCTTAGCAATGCTGCATATTGCACAGATTGTGCAAAGAATCTTTAAAGAAAAGAAAAATGAGGAATAGAACAGTAGTAAAATGAGCAGCAAGCAGGGGGAAAACATAGTGAAAGGCAGGTAGGTATGTGCAGGAAGGGTGTAGGAAAGAACCATAGTTATCCATTTCTTTAATGGCAAAAACTGTGCACTTTAACAGATGTTTTTAGCTGAATTTGGACTGTCACCCCAGAGAGAGGGGTGAGGACAACATATGTACATTGTCAAGCTAATTGGACCAAATTAAGTGTGTACAGTGGACACGTGTGTAAAATGGAGAGCGCTGTATGGGACAATTTGTTTTTGGGACAGGTGCCCATTTTTTTTAAGGTGAGAGTGAAATGTTGGGGAAGATACATAGGTATGTGTAGGAGAGGTAAGTCTGGAAAGTGAGGAAGCTTTTGCAGACAGACAAGGCAGACAAGACAGCAGACAGGGTTGGTGTGTGACATAAGAAGGGGGTGAACACCTTAGTTGGAGAGTGTGTTGTGGAATCCCAGTCCCATGGACATCAGACATGGTAGCAGTGTGACTCAAGTCCTCACCCATGGGACTGTCAACACTGCACCTTCACTGCTTCTGTGAAGGCAGGGGGTGATGCCAGTGCCTAGTGTGAGAATGCACCACCAGGATAGGCAGCATGCTCTCCATCCAGCATAGGTGTGCACCAACAGCTCAGCACAGCAGCCCATGCTCCATGCCTGCAGTTCATTGCAGGTGACAAAATCACCCCCTCCACTTCCACTCCCAGAGGGGGGACCACCCCCAGCCTGTGGTGCAGAACTACCCAATGGAGCAGGTAATGCAGGGGCAACAGAGGGAGCACCACTAGGTTGCAGCCCAAATGTGCTGGGCCCTGGTGCCACAGCCTGGGGAGCTAATGTAGGTGGATCACCTGGAACTGGCCTACCTTGTTGCTTTGTGGTAAATTAAATATAAACCTAAGGTAAAAATAAACATAATCGAACAAATGCAATTAATAACATAATAGAAAAATAATGAGCAATTGAAAGAAATAGAAAGGAATATAAAGAGGAACACAATAAATAATGTAAATGAAAGTATTTTAACAGCAAAGCAATATTAAATTATACATAAGGCTAACATAAGAGATAATTACAAATAATATATTAATATCAAATCATAATAATAAATATAATTAATAAATTAAAGAAGAGAAGGGGTGGGGTGGGAGAGTAAAAAGAACATTAGTAACTTTACAGATATTATAACTACACAGACTACTACTACATACTTCTACATATGTTAGATTTCAGTTGTGAGAACAGTGACTGCTTATATTGTATAGATGATGTTGCTCATACATAGCTCTCAATGTGTTAGCATCGGACATTATGGGCCAAGCCCTAACAAATGGTGGTACAAAGGCACAACTACAAGGAACATTTTTACATAGTGTGCTCATACATTAGTAACAAGGTGCTCTGATAACAGATTTGCCATTAAATCACATTCCAAGTAATGTCATATATCTGCAAATCAAGGACAACACATATGGGGCAGTAGTCATTACATTCTGCAAAAATCATAACACTTGAGATGCATGATCATGTACACTAATTACACTAGACAGCTGGTCATTTCACAGTTGGTGACCATTTGATTAGAACCCACAAACAGTGACTACAGGAATAATGTGCACTTTATTTGAATATAATGAATTATCAAGGCGCCATCTCCTTTAAAATGTTTACTGAGACGTGTGAAATTGTACATTTACACACATGCATAGCTGTGTCTGGTATCATACTAGAACCCACAAGCAGTGACAACAAGAATAATGAGCACTTTATTTGCAAATATTACTTATCAATGCACCATCTCCTTTTATACTTTACTGGTTAATGTCACTTCAAATCTGGAATTTACACACATGTATCATCTGATTGGGACTTCTGTTAACTTACCAATATACCCTTTCATTTACTGAGTACCATCTACAGCATATTTCAAACAAATTCTCAGAATTCAAGCTTGACCCTTAATCTGGGTATTGCACTACATTTATTTCTGACATTTGTTGGTGCATTATTTATTCATACACATGTAACATTTGACTGGTATCAGATTAGAACACACATGCAGTGAATGCAGAGTACTGAACACTTTATTTGAAATCATTACATATCAAAGCATCATCTCCTTTTACACTTTATTGCTTAATGTCACTTCAAATCTGGCATTTACTCATATATATGGCAGTTTAGGACTTCTGTTAACTTAAACATATACCCTGCTCATTCCTGTATTGCACTACTTATATTTCTGACATTTGTTGGTGCATTATTTAATAGTTCATGTGTAACAGTTGACTGATGTCAGATTAGAAAACACATGTAATAAATACAGGAATAATGAACACTTTTTTGAAAACATTACATATCAAGGCACCATCTCCTTTTAAACTTTATTGATAATGTTGCTTCAAATATGGCATGTAGACACATGGATAGCTGTCCAGGACTTCTGTCAATTTACCCATATACCATATTCATTTACTGAGTGCAATCTACAGCATATTTAAGGCAAAATGAGCAGAACATAGGCTTGAACCTTAACCTGGGTATCTCACTACATTTATTTCTGACATTTGCTGGCACATTATTTGTTTATGCACATGTAACAGTTGACTGGTGTCAAATTGAAACACACAAGCAGTGAATACAGAAATGGTGAGCACTTTATTTGAAAACATTACTTATCAAAGCACCACCACCTTTTAAAATTTACTGATTAATGTTGTTTCAACTCTGGCATATAGACCATGGATAGCTGTCTAGGACATCTGTTAACTTACCCATATACCCTGTTCATTTATTGAGTGCAACCTACAGCATATTCCAGACAATGAGGAGACCAGAAAAGTGACTCTTAATCTGGGTAGACCACAGCATTAACTGATGGTTGGAAGCTATGATACACAGCACTGCATGCTTACTTGCTTTAACTTGCTTTACCATGTCAGGTAGGCAGTGACACATTAATAAAGATGTAAAATGTTCCAGGTATGTTATACCTGACTGTTAAGACTGCAAAATCTGTATTTACTTTATTGTATTATTGTTATACATTAAGTCATTACTTTGATGATCTTCCTACTTACTACACAATTGCGTCATCCTGGCCAAATGCCCTGCAAGGGACTAAACATTGTAAGCCCTCTCTTCTGCAACTGTGGTAAGAAGCAAACCATTATGCATACCAGATTTGCACAGATTCAGCTTGTATATTTATAAATTACTGTAAAACATACTTACATATCTTTGAGGTGTGCCCAGCCCTAGCCTCTCAGACCCAGGTATCCAATGTTCCCCTCTTCATCCTCCTCACATTGTTGTAGTGGTGATGATACTGCTCACCAGTAGCACTGGTTAGGTCCCTGGCCAAATGATCTCAGGCCTCAGACTTTTACTCTGAGCCCTGATAGTCACACAGGGCCCATATTGCTCTACCAGGAGTCCAACAAAAACTCTGTACTCCTGTACTCCTCACTTTTATACATGAAAGCACACTCCCTCATGTACAGTAGCAGTCATATCCACAGCCAAGGTAAGACTCCAAAGAATGATGTGAAATTCCTGCCTATTGGCCTTTACATAGGCTGAATTCCCACCCTTGCACATCATACTGTAACTTTAAAAAAACACTGCATTGCTTAGCACTGACCAAACTTGCACAACCCATGTTTAAGCGAAGCTTAAAAATGCGCAAACCAGAAAAAATGTTGACCATGTTTAAGCAATGCTCAGCATCGTGCAGCTTTTCTAAATGTAACAATTTTTTAACTTAAACTAAACTGATGTTTCAGTCACCTGACACATTTTCACAGCAATATATGTAAAAAGTATGATTGCTCAGGACTCTAACTCCAGACCTACTACACTGTAGGTCATGACTTAACCTATCTAGCCACTGGGATAGTTAAGGGAACTTATATATCTTCAGATATACTACAAAGGTGCCTGTAAGCATAGCGCAACTTCACTGCATGGGTTTGCATGTTGCTAGGCACCATAGAACTACAACAATTAAATACATCTGGTTTCTATTTTAGATGTTTAGCGGATGTCTACTATATATGTAAGCAAAGCTAAGCATAGCTAAGCAACGTGCTGCACTGTGTAAACAAGCTCATGAAAAAAATAATAAAATAAAAAAATAATTAAAATTGAATACATCCATTTGCTGTTTTTGGATGTCTAGCAGATGTCTACTGTATATGTGAGCAAAGCTAAACATAGCTAAGCAATGCGCTGCACCACTCAAACAGGCCCATAAATGTAAAAACAAAATTAAATTGTAATTTAATGATGGTAAATCTGTTGTGCACCTTTTGGTCCAGGTTTACAGGCTAAAAGGTATTGTGCTGTGCTTACCAACTGTTCAGAATTTTTCTGGATAGCCCACAATTAGAGCCTGTAAAGTGTTTCTAAAATAGATTCAATATCCGTGTTACTGTGATTTTCCTCAGCAGTGCACCATAATTAATATGTATGGCACGCTGATGAAGAGGAACCGTGACTGTGTACACAGATACATTCCATGTAGGCTCTACAAGGAGCCTATATAGAGTTTATTGAATCCCGGGGTTTGTGTAACAATTTTTTTTGAAAGTATCAAAAATTATGAAGACATAAACATGGACATGATGGAATAAGGATATTATGAAAACATAAAAATTTGGAAACAGATTTAGATATGAAAGTATTTTATGTAGTTTAAGTAATATGGAATGAAAAACTTAATGAAAGCATGTTTAATGCAAAATGAATATTGTCACTAATATTAAATAAAATTAGATTATGGTTCTGGAAAAGGAGTGGGGGTCAATATAAAATGTAGAAATGGCAAATTTTGATGTGTAAAATTTGAAAATGAAAATAATTTAAAATTATAGTATAAATGTGTGTGTGTGTGTGTGTGTGTGTGTGTGTGTGTGTCTGTGTGCCTGTGTGTGTGTGTGTGTGTGTGTGTGTGTGTGTGTGTGTGTGTGTGTGTGTGTGTGTATGTGTGCACGTATGTATATAGAAATAAATGATCCCTACTATTTTCTATAGGTGCCATGGGATCTTTTGCGTCCACCTGAGCTACCACCAACTCAGGCATTAGTTTAACATCTCACCCAAAAGATCACACACTCAGGAGTGCAGTCCCCTCCCAGCTTTTGCTGCACAGCAGTGTGAGAAACCCATCTAGGTGGTGTGGGACTAGAACAGACAGCCTTCTCCATTTAAGGTGAGTAAGCTACTTGTTTCACCATTGTCTTACCCTCCTATATGTAAGGTGTAGGGCTTGATTCTGATTACTGGATATTGGTTAGGCTTGTGACAGTCTGCAGACTGATAGAATAGTCTTTTTCTATGAACCCATTAGTACAGGGTCATGAACTGCAATGTTTTTAAGTCATCTAGCAGTAGTCAGCCACCTGCATAGAATCCCTGGTAGAATGTGGCATTTTGATCTGAGTACTTTATTAGTGAACTGTGTGCCATGTTGTATTCCTTACCCCCTGCACTTTCTCATTATTCTCTTTTTCTTAGTTTATGTTGAGCAATCTGCAGTGCCTTTTTACTAAGTGATGATTGTGCTTATTGTAGTGTATTTTTGTTGTGTTTTTACTGAAGGTTTCTCCTTTATGTCTGTTTTATAAACCATTTATATGCAGGTTAATTTTTGTGGGCTTTTATTGGAGGGGATCTATATTCTTAAATGTTGTCTCCTCTTGTAACTTTTTAAAAAGGGCGTATCTCCAAATTTATGCTTACATACTGGGATCTGCATTAACAGGTGTTGCACCTAAGTATCAAAAAGGGGATTATTTACCATCATTAAGTTCCTGAAGAAACTGAAATTGAGGTTAGCACCAAACTGGAAATACACCGTTTTGTTGACGTTTTAGGGTTATTCCTGGTTAACAGCACAATCGGGTGTGGTAAGTATGTAGTATATAGGAGTTACTTGGCATGGATCCCTTAGTGTGAGGTTTCATTTGTAACATTTTCTTATATATGTGTGTTGTTTGCTATGTTTAAAATGTTTCAGTGAGTAAAAGTAATGATTTTCAAAAATGTTTTTCCTGAAGCAGAACTTTAATTAATTAGGTTTCATTTTTAAATCAGCCAAAACGTATGGCTCACTTTTTCCTGGTCCTTTTTATATTTGTCAGACATACATCTCTCTTCCTGTTATTTGGAGCTTTTGTTTGTCTTCTACCCATTTGGCTTTCCAGTCACTGACACTGCAAAATCTTTTAAATCCCACAGATTAAAAATTGCAAAGTGATATTAGGTGGGTGCATGGGGGAGACAGGATTATTTCATTTTTCATGCAGTCTGATCTGAAGGCTAGTACTGTGGTTATGATGACCAGGCACTGTTAGAACATTAAGCACAACATTGACAGTAGTTCCTCTTGCATGGTTGTGATACCACTGGAGCCAAGATATTGTCTATGATGTTTAGACATAATGATCTCTCCCTGTCTCAGTACAGAGCTGCATTATATAATGCCAGGTCAAAGTGAAACAGACCCAGTGTCAGTGTTGTTTTGGAACTGCTGTATTTTGGAGATCTGAAATGTTTCGTGCAGACATAGCTAGATGATAGTGTTGCAAGGCCACATATAACTTCATCCATTCTTCTGGGCATCCATGTGATTTACAGCCTCAGTCAAAAAAAAAAAAAAAAAAAAAAACACAAGTGGGGTAGTTATTTGTCTTCATTGATACTTGAGTTGCCCTTGTTAAATGCAGATAAATATAATTTATTTAAGTAGGAGCTGTATCAGGACTGGATTTTAGATTTCTTGCGGTTTACCATCTTCCAGGTTTGCTCATGGATTTTCTGCATGAGTCCTCTGTCTTCTCCAATAACCTGATGCACTATCATAATTTTTGAGGTGATGAAGAAATCAACAAACTCAGCTTATAGTTATTTCCTAGTTTGGAAAGTTTCAGCTTCTCCAAGGTTGTTACCATCCGCACACTTGTTAAAGGACAGTCGCTAGACTTGGTCTTACAGTTTGGTGTTGAAGCCATGGATTTAGTGGTGGGACTACTTTTGTGGTCATTTCACAAATTGGCTCACCCGAGATTTGGGCTTTCAGTGACTAGGTCACTCTACACTGAAATGTGCAAGAGAGATTTTATTAAAATCAACATATTGGATCATTTCCTTCAAGGGATCAGTGCCAGTGACACAGATTTTCTGGTTGCTGCTTATAATTCATCTGTTATAAATGTTCTGGATAAAATGGCCTCAGAGCATTTATTCCCCAGAATGGTGGTGCCTCATAAACCATGGTTTGAGTTTGACCATCTTGTGATACACTGGGTTAAACAGCAGTTACTTAAAAGATGGAGAAGGACCCACATGTGGGAGGATTAATTTAATTTGGATGCTTATCATATTACATACAAGATATTTCATGTAAAAAAGGCAACTTTTTTGTCCAATGAGATATCTGCTGTGTCCAATTGCCCATTGAAGTGCTTTTTAGCAGACAGTAGCCTGTGCAGCCCAGCCTGTCATCTCACTGACTTCTTCTGCACCTCGGTATAAGGATGATTTATTATTGTTTGCAGATAATATTGTTCTCCCAAAATGCCTGTGTGATGTATCACAGTGGTCCATGCACAGATATGTGTAAACTTTGCTGGCATAAATCTTCCTATATTGACTATGAAGAGGTCAAGGAGTTGCTCCATTCTGATCTTAATCTAGGGTCATCCTGACTGATTAAATCCTGCCTTGATACTCTCAGTCCGTTATTTACTTGACTGTCTAGTCCTGTTTCTGAGAGAGAGAGACATTTCTTTCCACTTGATAGATACTTTTTTTAACCCTTTTCTCAAGAAACTATCTTTGGCTCTATCTAGTTTTGAAAGTGATCATCCACTATCTAACCAACTGTTTATTAGGAAGTTTGTTGAGAAAGTGGTTTATGCACCCTTGCTCTCGTATCAAACAAGCTATAATCTATTTAATCCATGTCAGTCTGGTTTTAGTTTAGGCACCATACTGAAGCTTCTTTCAAATAAGGACTGTGACCTCATTACTCTGAGGAAACAAACTGTTATGTTCTTTAATGATCAAGCTTGATATCTCTATGGTTTTCAATATGCGGAACTATGGAAATGGAATCCTGACACAGCTTCTTTGAACTCACGTTGGTCTTACTTCAACAGTACCCGAAAGGCTTGCAGTGTGCTCTCTATGGATTTAATTTTTCCAGTAGCCACTTTCTGAGTTGTGAAGTTCTTCAGTACTCCATCTTGGCTCCTTTTTTTTTTTGCCAAATACATGCAGCCATTGTAGAAGATCATTTCTTGAAAAGGCATTAGTCATCAGTGTTATGCTGATACTATCCAGCTATACCTCTATCTTGCTGTAATGGGTCTAGTATGTGCTGTTTACTGGTGACTACTGTGTATGTTATCATGAACTGGTGTTGTAGTGCTTGGTTTATACTAGGTCTTGTACCTACTAGTCAGTTGCAGGTTGGGCAAGGATTCTTTTTTGTGCCTCGGTGTCTGAAAATTTAGTATGGGTATTTGTGGAGTATGGTTTGGATGCATGATGTTCACAG
>NC_056745.1:1032428273-1032620773 GCF_019279795.1 Protopterus annectens | reverse complement strand
TCTTTCCCAGAATTAATAAGAAACATTTTTCTCAAAAGGTACAGCATAAAGAGCAGCCTTTCATAGGTGACAGACACAACACAAAACTAGATAAATCAAAGTCAGAAAATATAAATTCCAGACATACTTGCTTCCCTGTGAAGAATTAGGGAAATAAACATTTAAAATGCTTTGCAAAACAACCATTCATGTACCTAATGAGAGAATGAGAGTTTATGAAAAAGAAAAAAAAAATGTTTTGCCTCATTGCATGCACATATAAATGATCACTACAACACGCTGACACTGAATGTTCACTATAAACGTTGTTAAGCCTCACAGTTTACACACAAAGCAAAATGTACCCTTCTCATAGGTTCATAGGTTGGTACAAGGCTATCGGCCCTAGGGCCTATACAAGCCTAGCCATAATAATTCCCTGGCTATTTCTTCCCACAATATTTACTTCCCTGGACCCCTGTCTAGCAGGTCAACTGATGTGATCCCCAGGGAGAATTTCCTATCTCCCATCCAATCGTCAAGGTTCCTTTTGAAAACGGCCAAAGAGGCAATCTGCTTGACATGTATGGGCAGTCTATTCCAGAGTCTGGGGATCTCTTGGTCAGCAAACTATCCATCCAGCATATTTTGTTCATTGTGATGACAAGGTTTAGATCCCTGGAACATGTGGCTCTGAGGGATTGGGATTTCTTTAAGTGTAGCATGTCCAACTGCTCTGGGTTTGACATGGCCTTGTATGTTAAGCAGAGATCACCTCTGAGTAGATGATATGTGACAGAATATACCTGGAGGTTTTTAGACGGTCAGCATAGGGCATCTGCTTTAGGCCTGTGATTCTTTTAGTGAGGTATTTCTGCGGCCTTCCCAGTTGTTGCAGATGTCTTGAGAGGTACATACAAAATGAGGCATTGTATTCTATAATGGGTCTAATGAGGGATGAGTACAGTGGGACAATGACCTCCTTTTTTCTGGATGCAAAGCCCTTAGTGATGAGGTGTGCCACATAAAAGGATTTCTTGACTGTTGTGGTGATGTGGTTATCGAAGGTGAGTCCACTGTCCACTTGCATCCCTATGTCTCTTATCACACTTTCAGTGTTTAGTGTACTGCCACCTATGTGGTAATTCACGGGTACATAATTTTTCCCAAAGTGGATAACTATACATTTCTTGGCACTGAGCATGAACCCATGGCTCTGGCACCAAGCATTTGTTTCTGTAAGGTCCTTTTGTAGAATATCCACATAATTTGGGGATTCAATAATGGCTCCCAGTTTGCAGTCATCTGCAAACTTTATTAGCCAGAGTCCCTTAGTGTTGGCCTGAACCCTGAGGTACTCCACTTGCCACTTGTCTGGACCTGGATTTGGAGTCGGCTACTTTTACAGTGTGGGTTCTGTCAGTAAGCCAGTTGGCAACCCATTGAGAGACGTAGGAATTAATGTCCAGATTAGTACTTTTATCTATGCTTCCAGAGTGGGGGATGGTGTTGAAGGCCTTGGTGAGGTCCAGATAGGCTGTGTGGACAACCTTACCCTTGTCCACAGCTCTGGAGACTGATTCAAAGAAGTCAATCAGGTTCAGGAGAGAAGATTGGCCCTTCATGAACCTAAACTGGGTGGGGTCCAGTGTTTGAAGGTTGCCAATATCTTTGTTTATAAGTTCCATGATAATACGTTCCATGGCCTTGCAGATCAGGCTCGTCAGACTGATGGGGCGGTAGTTCCCAGAATCCAAGGTGGATCCTCCCTTGTGGAGTGGGATAACTGTAGCTGTGCGCCATTTAGTGGGCATGAAGCCTGAGGTGAGACTATGATTAAACATGACACTTAGGTGAGGTGCCAGTTCATTTTATAGTTCATATAGTACACAGCCCGTGATGTCGTCTGATCCCATGGATGCTGTATTCTTACTTTGGAGAGTGCGGTTTTTACCTGTGTGGCTGTTATTACCGGAATTTGGCAATCTTTCGGTATTGAGATGGGCCCTTTAGAGGGTGAGAGGGGGGTAATGTTGGCACTGAATCGATCTGCTAGGATATTGGCAATATCCTTGGGATCAGTATATTTAATGCCATTCTGTTGTAGCTCAGAGCAGATCTGAGGATTCCCATTTAGATTCTTAACATAGCTATAGAATGCCTTGTGGCTGTCTTTGGAATCTTTGGCAATTTTATTTTCGTAACTAGATTTGGAGGATTTTATGAGGGATCTCAGCTTCTTACTGAGGTTGGTAAGGGAGTTTTTTGCATTCTGGGATTTTCCTCTTTTATGCAACAGTTTCTTCCTTTTGTTGTAAAGTTTGTTTATGGCAGAGGACCACCAGATTGGCTTCCTTTTTTTGATGGAGAGTGTCTTGGTTCTATTTGGGATGGCACAATTCATGCACGAGTGGATGTGCTCGTACAGTGCCTTAGTGTAGGATTCAGCAGTTGAATTTTCAGTTCCTGTCTGCATGGGTGTCATGAAGTTTGTCACTTCTGACTTGAGTAGCATGAAGTTGGCTTTGAAGTTTTTTACGGAGGTTTCCTTACTGGGGGGCAGGGGAGGGATGTGGATGTTAAGGGTGATTAGCTTATGGTCAGACCTGACCAACGAGAGGTTGACCATAGGTGTGGAGCATTGATTTCCCATGTTGTTAATGCTCAGGTCTAGGATACTGGAGCCCCTGGTTGGACTATGGATTAGTTGATCCAGGGCATTGGAATTTATGAATTCCAAGAACCGTTGGGCAAAGGTGTTGGTACACAAGTAGTTTTCCCAGTTAATGGCAGAGTAGTTGAAATCACCCAGTATTAGGGTGTTTGGTTGTATCTTAATATTTTCCAGTATGTTTAGAAAGGTGTAGTGAGAATCTTGGGACATGGTGGTCAATCTGTAGCAAGCTACAATGTGGATTGCAGTCTTACCTAGTGTTAGTTGCACCAGAAGAATTTCAGATGCATTATGTTGGGCAACTAGCCTGGTGGTGTGAATATCCTTGGTGAATATGGACACTCTTCCACCTTTAATGTTTCAGTCCTGGTTTGTTGGCCGAAATTTGTGGTAAGAGTTGTGGCCTGGTATTGCAGGGGTGCTCTTTGGATCCTTGAACCAGGTCTCAGTTACTGCACAGATATCGATGTTCTCCATTTTTAGGAGTGCCTTGAGAGAGTGCATTTTGAGGTTTAGGCTACTAGCATTGAGTAGCATTACCTTCAGATTTTGCATGCTTGTACCTGTCACGGTGGTGGTTTTGTCTTTTGAACTTTGCCTAAAAAAGGCACTATAGGAGCGGCAACAGCCTTAACCAGTAACCTGAATCCCAGGGGTGACAGGTGCAGACCATCTCTGGCAAAGCATCGTGTTCTGTCAATCATGTTGTCCCAGGCAGACATATACTGGATCCCCTTTGAATGACACCGGAAGCTTAGCCAATTGTTAAAGTCAATTATTTTGTCCTTATACCATGGTATCATTCTGGGCAAAGGCAGGATGCTACTCAGGGCTAGAGTCATACCTGCCTGGGCCACATGATATGAGAGCTCTTCCATGTCTCTTTTCATGCAGTCCAGGGAGGTACATCTCAAGTCATTCACTCCAACATGGACAATGGCAGAGTCATATTTCTACTTGTTTTGGAGTGACTTGAGTGTATGTGTTATGTGGTAGATCCTGGCACCCGACAGGCAGCTGACTATAATTTTCTCCTTGTTCAGCCTGGTGAGTGGGACATCAGTGTGCCTGACTATAGAGTTACCTATGACTAAAGTGTTGGGTACATTGTCTTGCCTTAGGGACTGTTGTTGGGTGGCACACTGGTGTTGTGAGCTATGTGACACTTTGGTTGTGATTGGTGTTTGTTTGCATTTCAGCTTCAGAGGTCCTTGTTGCTTGGGCAGGTTATTGTTAAGGGCCTTCGCATATGAGGGTTTAGTGTTGCTATGTGAGGGTGTTGGTGGTGTGGGTTTAGAAGGGCTATGTGTTGTTTGAGGTGTAGTGCAGGTGTTTACCTTCTCCTCTTGACTGTCTATCACAATCTTGGGTGGAGAGAGCTTTGCTTCCAGTTTGGCTATGTAAGTGCATCTCTCGCAGGTTGTAGTGTTGGATGGCAGGAGGAGAGGTTTGTCTGTGTACATGAGGCAATTGTTGCATTGCCCCATTATGCCCAGATTCACCAGGTGGACGGGAGAAGTCACCGGAAGCTGACCCTTGGACATGCCTAGTTTGGTGTTTTTTTTTGTAAAGTGCAAGAGCTGTTTTCCCTTACCTTAGCAAGGTACTTTGCAATTATAGGCTGTTTAGTGCATATAATTAATTTCTCCTTATTAACAAGGAGAATTGAGTGCTTGTATCAGTTTAAGATTTCCTAGTGCTTTCCAGCAGGTTTTAGAGCAAGTGCTAGTCACAGGGATGCTTAAAGGTAAGATAAAAAATGGTTTATCATAAACACTGCAGTGTGCACTAGATGAGTTAGATGTGAAAGTAGGTAACTTAAGTTTTACCTGTCTAAAAAGTTAGTGTTTTAGTGGAGAGTCACTATTTTTAAAACTGTAAGATAGATTGAAAGGGGGTGGTCATTTTTGTATTTTGGTACTGTGGAATACAGTAGGATGGCCAATAAATTTAAATAGTTGAAGGGGAGTGATTTCACAAACTTTTGTGCTTACTCACACAAGTCAGTAAAAGCAGAGTGGAAATTAGATATATGGTCAAATTAACATAAGAGGCAGGCAGCTAGAGAGACAGTGGTGTTTAAGAATAGAACACTAACCGGGTGGGAGGGTAGGGAAAAAAAATTCTGCCTGACTCACAAGAGACAGAGCTGTGGTCTCTTTTCAAGTTTTAATATGCAGTTAAAAGCTTCTCCCTCATTATTCAAAGCAAACATTGACATTTTTGGGTATTAATCATTCTTGAGAGCCATAAACTGCAAATAAACAACTACACTAACAGACTATAAAGTAAACATTATTGCCTAATTTCATTGAATCTGCTTGCTGTACTTGAGAATTACCTCTCATTTCCTTGTGTATATTAGCAGGGAAAAATTGAAGCAAATACCATACTTGAATATATGAGGGTAGTGTGTTCTCTGTTTGTTCACCTACCTGGCCCTCTTCTCCTCTTGTGTTCAAGTACTAAGCCACTAGCAACAGGAAGTTAACATTCATGTCACATCAAGTTTAATGTGGCGAGGTCATAGAGATAGAGAAATTGCAACATTGAAATCAAGGTACAAAAGAGCTTGGAGGGAGTTTTTTTAATTTTAAATTGAGATGGGAAAATGGGACAAAACTGGGGACATGCTACAGTGCTCGAGGAATGGTAAGGTGAGTGTTCTTATTGTTTGTGAGATAACACTGGCAGTCATCAACCAGATACTTTTTTGTAATATTTTCTGGCTTCATTGTTTGTGTGGCTAGATGATGAGAGAAATGGCCCAGGTAAGTGTTATTGTTGAGTTTTTTTACAGTGGCAGTGATTAACCAAATATATTTTGACAACATTTATCTGGCTTTGTGATTTTTGTGTGGAGAGTGGAACACTCCTATTTTTAGGCCTGATTTACCCCTATACAGGATGTCCTATTTTTGGAGACAGACCACATGACCAACGTAGTAGCAGCAACAATAAAAGAAGAGGGAACACAATTTGCATTTCCTTTTCCTGAAGCTAAAGTAAATGACCCGTGTGGAAGAATTTTGCAATACAGTTCATTAAAGTCTATAGATTTTACACTGCTTCTCTGATAAAGTGCTTGTCTTTTTCCATCATTTTTTGTCACTCTTTTTCTGTATCTCCCATTCCTACTGTAATTTAGCTGTCAGTGCCTATGGTCCAAGGGTCTTTTCAATGTTTGTGGGTTGAGAGGTGTGTTGTGGTGGTGAAATAATATGATATGACTGTGACGCTGAACCACTGAACCAGTAATCAAGGAGCCTCAATCCTCACCACTGGTACCAGTGGGAGACGTAGACTGACAGGATGACACATACACATACATTATTTCCAGATGCAGCTCTCTGCATGAAGGTCAATTTGAGACCACAGTCAGTCCGGGGTTGGTTTCTCCCTCTTTCTCCAGATCATAATAAGACACCCCACTGGCACAGCTGTAGAGTTGATTCCTTAGCCAGGGTTCCAAGCCAAGTCCTCCAACACTCTCCCTGTCCAACCAGTGCTTCATGTCCCTAACGAAGTAGCTGACAAACACACTCTTGTAGATTTGTTTTACACACACACACACACACACACACACACACACCTGGAAAGGCTGGCACAGGTTTACTAGCTATGCCCCCTTCTGCCCAGACTATAAGGTAGTTAGCACTGCCACCAGAACCCCTTATCAGGTACTTTAAGCCCCCTAACAAAGGTTGTCCAATCATCCTGTGTAATGTTACTATTAATTCAAAGGGTACTTTGACCAAGGGCAAGGCTATTAGGAGTGGCCCACAGTGTCACCAAATAGATATGCAAGTACTCTCATAACTTCAATATCTCTATGCAGATTAACTACAATGAAATGTTTAAATGTATTTAATAATAAATAATAAAAGAACAATACAATACTAAATATATATTTACAGTGACATCAGAGTTCAAAATCACAGGAAATATTTAAAACAACATTGCATGACAGTCTCAAATAAATAAAGAAAAATGTCTAAGTTAAGCTTTGCTGTATTTCTGGCTATATCTAACAGAATTACTATACCCTAGTTAACTTACTTGCAGAGCAAGGCAAATCTGGTGAATGGATCTTCTCTAGTTGTTGTTTTCAGGACAAAGACAGAATACAGAATGCTGTGTCTTACTCACAGACTTCTTAAATTAATATCTCAAATGCTACTGGGATAGCTTGCAGATAATATCATTTCTTGTCATCTGAATCTATCCCAAGTGAAACCTCCACTGCTGAAAGCTAGCAGTATTTAGCATCTACTTCTGAAAATACATAGACCTCAGATCTTTTGGCAGATGCTGGAAGTCATAAAACAATTTACATTCCTCCATATTTAAGGACAATACAGAAAGTTCCCTAGTACAGACATTGTGTCTCCTTGCTGCATTGAAACATAAATATATCATCTTTTATTGCATAGCCATACAGTCATTTAATTTCAGCTATTTTAACTAAAATTACTAGACTGAGGTTAACCTCCTGTATCCCAGTTTCCACTGTTAAAAATATATACATTTAAACAATTACAATAGTGTATGTACATTTATGTTCTTTTTCAGTAGGATACACTGTGGTTAGATTTCAGACTGTACTTTGCAAATACCTTCAAGCAGTTTGCTATACATATGACATACAGTTCTAATACATCTTTTATATATCATGTTGATATACACAAATGACATGTAATTATTAACAAAATTCCATCTAGCTATGCTGGCAGTATTTCCCTTTGTCACAATAACCATCAGACCTTGTGGCTATAATTGTTTAGATGTGGTGGGGCTGGCTGAATGTAAGTAACTGACCCACGTGTCATTTGCTCAGTTTATACAGATGCTATATGACTTCATAGGACTAGTATGCATTTGTGAAAAGTAAGATGGGCTACTTAACTGTATACCTGATGCAGACATACAGCTTAAACATAACTGTTGTGGCTATCTTCTGTGAAGGAAAATGAATAGTTGCCTGCTAATGATTGCTTATTATTTTGGCTTTGCAAGACTAATATAATTTTGTGAAGCAACATGTAATATTTTAATGTGTGACAACTGTTTGCTTGGAGTAAAGATGAAACACATATCAGGGTCATCCTCTTTTGTCACAATCCGATGTCTGAATTGTATATTGAAGTGGCTATAACTGGTTGTTGGGGGTTATCTAGATGGAAATAACTGACCCTGTTGTCATTTGCTCAGTTTAACAGTTGTCTGTAAAACATAGTGGAAAACTGCATCACAGAATACTCAGACATTCAGAACTTCTCGGGGCTAGTGTAGTGGCCCCCACACACCAAGGCTGTATAAGTGGACTTTAACAAGGGTTAGTAATTGTCTCTGCCCTATACCACACCTAATCTAAAACCTGCCCTGCTCATTGGTATACACAGAAGGTAACTACACTTGTGTGGGGGCTAGGGACAATGTTATCATTAATTCAACATTCCTCCCAAACCTCAAAGGTCATATATTGTGTTGGGCTGGGGATAGTGATGTCATTATTTCTTTAAATTTCCTTCAGAAGGATGCAAAGAAGGTCACTATAACATGTATAAAAGCACTTTATTGCCTCTAGAAGTAAGAAGTTGGAAACATTATTGAAATATTTTTCTTTCTCCTTGCAATCAAGCTTCTGATGTATATACAAGTGGCTATCTTTTGAAGGGGAGTAAATAAGCATGATGTTTATATATGTATGACAGCAAATATGTTATGTTTTGTTTTTTTCAGTTTTGCCTCAGTCTGACATCAGAAGGATATACAGAATAAGGCTGTCTTTTTGGGGGGGGGGGGGTAGAGGGTGAAGAGGCATGCTTTATATAAATATGATAGCAGCAACAGCTTTAAATATGATTGTGGGCATTTTTGTCTTAATTTTGATCCGAATTTAACACCAGCAGGTGACACAAAAAGAGGCTACCTATTTTCATGTATGTGTGTGTGAGTGTGTGTGTGTGTGTGTGTATGTGGGGGGGTTGGCTAGGCAGCATGTACTATTCTCAAATATAATAGGTGTATCCTCAAAAGCATTGTCTTCTCATTTTACTATAAACTGGTATTTCCTTAACTTTGAGCATTAAAAGTTCAACATTTTTGTTCAGGCTATCATTGTATCAAAAGTTTGGAAAAGAAACAGCTCTAAAATGCACCTCAGAAAATGTATAATCCCATGACCTTTGTCCACCTATCAGCCCCCAGACCAGTTATTGAGTAGTGTAATACCCACTGAGATGTGCAGTAGCAAATCCTGCCCATAGTACAGCTAGCTGCATCTAAACTGATGCATGCAATGAAACACACTTACAATGACTGTTAGTAACATAGTAATAAAAGTAAGTGGAGCTGGAATCCCATCAATGTAAAAAAAATCAACGATTAAAAGATTATTAGAAAGTAAGACAAATGAATGGAGCTGGAGTGCCACCAATTCAAGAACAAGAATAATGATTATCATTAAAAGCTTTGCTGCACATCACTCATCAAAAAACTGAGTGACAGTCATTCAAATAATACAAACAAATAAACAAAGGTGGAGTGCATTTTTTTATTTCACCCCCTCCCCCCAAAAAAATTCCATAAAAATGTAAGGTCAGTAATGCAAATAGTAACACTAATTATTATATGAAATGAAGGTAGCTGGAGTTGAATATAGACACATTCCTATGTCCTTTCCCCAACATTTCTCTCTTCTTGAAATCAAAAAAGGGGGGGGGGGACATCTGACCCACATACAAAAAAAAATTGTCCCATATATGTCTTCTCAACACACTTGATTTGGTTCAATTGGCTATACAACATTACTGCATTGTTGCCACCCATCTGCGTTGTGGTGACAGTCCAAATTCATCCAATTTTCTTTACATGCTCACATTACGTTGTTGGAGAGGTGGATATCTAAAGCTCTTCACTAGTTCTGGTAGTTGGCACAGAGGGTAAAGACTGCAAGCTATATTCTTGTTGTACGGGATTTGATGCCCTCATTTTTCTTTTGCCTGCTGTATGATTCTGAGGAAGTCACTTTGCCAGACAGTGCTCTTGAGATGTTTTTTTCAGAACAAGAAAACTATAAAACTCTTTTCTAAACAATTAGGTCAGGACAATAATAAATAAATAAATGAATAAACTAACTATGAAACTCATGAAAGAAAACTTTGTTTAACTTTTTTGAAGTCTATGTTTTCCAGCTTCTGTAACTAGCTAGTTAAGGGTTCAAATCCAGATGCATCTAACGTCATTTTTGTGTGACACTATATGTGTATGATATGTTTAATCATCCACATTTTAACATTTGCCACAGTTATGCATGCTCATGGAGATTTTATTTATTTATTTTATTTTACATTTGGTAACTGGGAAAGTCTGACTGAACACAGGTCCTTTTTCAGAGGCCCAGCAAGAAAAGCTCCACATACAAAAGATAGACTAGCATTTATAGCACAGTCACAGAAGTTTGGATAGTATGATTAAATAGAGTAACACTTATCATACAACACATTACATAGTATTTATAAAACAGTCACAGACATTTTGCATAGTACAATTAAAACAATCATAGTAGTGAAGTATATCGTATTATTTGCATATACAATTTTAATTGGTTTAGAGAGAAGTGTTATGAAGAAAATGAAGAAGAGAACAAGTAAAGGGTTAACAGAGATTAGAGTTATGTACAGCACTTCTTATAGAAAATGAGTCAGGGAGTTCGCTAGAAACAATCTTTTTATTAATTGTTAAAGTCAGACATCTGTGGTGGTGATAATCTTATGCTTTATGGAATGCAGCTTGTATACCTAACAGATGTGTTTGAATCTGACCTCAGTCAACTGCTGTGTGTGTTGTTGGTGGTATAGTGCCATCCTTATATGACGTTTCATTTGACTCCCACTCAGGAGAACATTTTACATAGCCCCATGAATCCAACATCCCCTGTTCCCTTTGTCCACATAACATCCTTTCTGTGGAACACTGAGGATGATATCACCTCAAAGATGGATACCCACATCATGAAGTAGAACCCCTGCTTTACCCTGTGCAAGCCATCTGCAGACCACTGGATGTGTGATTGCTAAATCTTCATGGAGTAGTACACGTCACATATGGACACAGGTAGTCTGTAATAAAAGCAAATACATGCACACATGCAGCTTCTATCTTCCCACACATAGACATGGTGATTTTGTTTTAAATCGTATAATCATGGCTAGGATTTTATGTGCTCTTGAAGATTAGTATTGTAATGCCTTATAACCCTCTGAAGGTTTCACATATAAATGTCGTTGTCATCCACATGTACTGTGTTGAGGTGTGGATGTATTTTAGTCCTACAACAGTGTATTCCAGTCTGTGATTTGAGCTGCTGTATTGATGCCTACTGCTGCCATTTTGTTACTTGTTCCTTCCATAACAGCTGTAGCAACATGCCTCCTGAGGACCAGGGAGATGGGATGATGCTATATATATTGTTGTCTTACTAAAGCATGTGTTCTTGTAGGGAAGTATATCAACATTCTACACAGTTCTCATTCAACCATCACAATGACAGCTGTTGTATGGCACAGGTGCACATGTGTATACCGAGCATCTGGAAATGTTATGCTATATATAACAACATTAGGTCATACTGATTACATGGGCACAGACACCTGGGCTCATCCACATGTTATGCTGTTATATACAAAACATATGACATGTTCAGATTAACTTGGAAACTTGGGGAATTCATTCTATGCACAATTGTATTGCTATTCACAAGGATTACTCAGGTGTTCCACAGAAGCATTTTGGGAATGTCAGCATTTGTATCATTAATTGTTCTGCACGAGCTGCATCCTCAACAGTTGTAATGTGTCCATATATGGTGTCAAGGCTGTTACCCACACATTTCCACTGATAAACATATAGGGATATGATGTACAGCTGATGTAATGGTATGAAATAGGCTGAGATGTATGACTGTGTTAACAGTTCCACTGTGTTGCATGTGATTTATGCATAATGTTGTTTTTGGAAGTGATACAAGCATTTTGTAACTACATCTGAAATCTTAAGGGAAATACTCAGACATGCACAAAGCTGCTTGTGGATGGGAACACCCATACTCACCCACAGGAAACAGATGACCTGATGACAGATTTGGATTAAACTTCAATCCCCTGTTGCCACCAGTCATCACCTAAAGTATAACTACCACCATTCCCCAACATATTATCTCAAGACAGCAGGTCATCTTTGACCTCTCTAGTGCTACTAATGCTAAAATATGGCATCAATGGGCCCTGGAAACATCCCAGGTTACCTTTTAAATAACTTCAAAATGACCTAGCAGACCTGCTTGGATCCCTGTTTAACCACAGCCTCCAGACAGGCTGTGTTCCATCAGAATGGTGGACAGCAACAGCCATCCCTCTGCAAAAGAGGGGACCATCAACATAACCAGGGAATTATAGACACAAGTAAAAATAGCCTCATTGGTAAGGCATGAAAATAGTCATCATGGACTATATCAACAAGGACATAGGTAATCTCACAAATCTGGAACCAAAACAGTTGGGATTCATTAAGGTTATATCATGTCTATTAAATCTGGTTAACTTCTTTGAGAAGGTCACTGAGGCCATGGATAAGGGAAAGAGTGTGGATCCTGCCTAACATGACTTAGCCACTGCATTTGACACAATTACCTACTCAGAATTTGCAGAAAAACTCTCTCAACTGGGCATAAACCCCTAAGTCATCAGTGGAGTAGCCAATGGATCACTAACAGGACACATGCTGTCAATGTAGGTGAATTCACCACTAGCAAGAGGTCAGTCACCAGTGGTACTCTGTACTAGGCCCTTTTCATTTCAGTAGGTATTTCTCAGAAGTCAATTCAAATGTACAATCTTTGTCTGACCAAGTTTGCAGCTGAGTGTAAATTAGGGTCAATCATGGAATCCATTAAAAATACTGATATACTGCAGAAAGGATTAACACACACCAGAGCTATGGAGAGAAAATGCATGCAAAAAATTCATAATGATTTCCTTTTGTAAAGCAAATATCGTACGTAGTTACAGTATAGACAGCAGCACTCCTAAGAGTAGACCCAGTGGTATGTGCTAATCTGAACTTCTACCACCTTGTGTCCTCAGTGTTACAAAAGTTCTTTTATGTGGCACAACTCATAAGTAAGGGCATGGCATCCAGATCAAAGGGTATTATAATTCCAATTTACCGAGCCCTCATCACACTAGTAATTGAGTACAATGCACACTTTTGCATGTGCATCCTAGACATCTGCAAGAGGTAGATTGAACCCAGAGTTTTAAAAAACAAGTCCTATGCAGAATGATTAAAAGCACTACCAATGTATTCTGTCTCCTACGGACTACTAAGGGGCACTCTGTGTCTGGCCTTCAGGGCAGTGTCTGATCAGGCCTTGCTGGAAATGTTACGCATTCATAAAATACGCTGCACGAGGCCCACTCATTCTAAAGATGTTAATCTAGCCTCTGACATAAATAAATCATGTTGGAGATATATATATGTGTCTCAGAGTACACCTTCTCTGGAACAAGCTACCCATTCACGTAAAACAAAGCCCTTCACTAACCTCTTCAAGTTCACCTAGCTCAATGGATGTGTAATTGTAAATTTACTCCTGGGGTGGTGCCCATGTCCATCATGAACAGAAGCAGCTGGTATTACATACCACAGCATAGGCTCATACCTCTGTAAACTTCATTCACCTAGCTATTGAACTTGGGTTAAATCTGGTTAGGCTTGTATGGGGTCTTGGACCATTAGACTAATTCTCTCCTATGGACCTGTGAACCTATGAAGTGCAGTTGTAGCCTATGTACAGCTATAGTTTGACTGTACTGCATCATGGACATACCAGTACATCATGTCAGCATTACCACCTGATAGTTTGCATTAGCATATATGGGTATATATATCAGAATTTCATGGCAGTATAACATTTTGACTGGCAATGTCAGGGAATCAGTGATTGTGGGCACATGTCTTGCGGTTTGACATGTACTTGTAGAGGGTGCTCCATTTATTGTTTGGTATGTGTGCAATATTACAGTGACAGCTTCTTTGATCATTGACACTTGACATTGCACTGCTGTACTTTCTATGCACATGGGCATAGTTGATGCATTGTCATCATTCTCACATACTGCTGTATCATTCATTATAATGGATCAGTTCTTAATTCACTCATGAATTGCTGATGCTTCAGACAATTTCCAATGGCATTACATGTGTCAGATTCATGCAATTCCCAGCTGTGTGTAGGGAAACCACTCATAATAGTGTGGTGTTTGTATGGGGTGTTATCCATATGGCCGATACGTATGTCAGCCAGAGATGCTTTAGTCAAGTGCATCGCATTTTGCACAGTGAGCTCCCACATATCTAGTAAACAATGCAGAACTATTTTTTGTGATGTATACCCATTAGGATTTGACAGTACAGACTTCCCTTCAAGTTGTTCTAGATGCTCAGTAATGACATTGATGGCATGGGTTTGATTCTTGTAGGTGGTGATTGTGGCTTATATGTCATGCAAACCTATCAAATGGCCATGATTGGCCCTAATTTTAAATTCAATTTTAACAATGTGCCTTTAAAACCATCCCAAAATTTATCATTTGTTTTTAGGTAAGCGGTGGTGAATTCCACTTACAGAATACTAACAATCATTACAGTTGTAGACGTCTGTTCTTGAAAAACATGTATAATAAAATTACATTCACATATTCTGTCAGTTCCACAGATTAATAGTCATAATATTGTAAAAGTGTCCATGATTGTGCCTGTTTCTGTATACATTTGTCCAGCAGTCTGTTATGTGTCCCTGAGGTGAGAGTTATGATGACGTCAGTCATATTCAAACAAGTCATTTTGCAGATCTTCAGAGTATGCACATACCCTTAATTTATATACCATCCTTGTTAAATGACCTCTCCAGTGAGCATTTCATATATGTTTGTTTCAGAACCGCTCACTTCCATTGACAGTTGACCTTGTGTGACCATCACATATATTTTTTCACGTGTGTTTATATCATAATATATTTGCTCAGGAGATGTAAACAGCAGTGCATAATGTGCTATCTACATATGCTCATAATGTTATGCTACTGACTTGTCTTGCAAGTGTACATACATTGACATATCCTACCTTGGGGACGTTGCCATATTTACCATGCCGTCTTCCTCTTTATTCAGTCCTATCATTCATGTCTGTGCCCATTTTCATCAGCACAGTTTCCCTGCTCAGTGCACATTTCCTTGTATTTGCCCTTCCTGTTTAACCCACCCTCCCTCCATTATTTCATTCTTCAAGCAATTTTTAGTGTACATTGCACTGAGTACACTTTTCTTTACTGTGTTATCACTGCTGGTATTCCAGTATTTTTACCCCGGTAGGCATTGTGGCTGTCCGAGCAATCTTGCTAAGCAAGCGTGCTCATAAACAAACTTGAATACATCTGCTTTCTGTGCTCTTTCTGCTCTGCATGGTTTCCTAGCTGGTGACACTATTATTGGCCATGAAACTGTGCTTGTATTACATGTAAGCCTGATGAGCAGCATGAATATGCGATTAGCACTGCTGCTGTTTATGCTAGCATGTAAAGTCAGAGTAGGCTTCACATGAAGTCTACACAGATTTTATTGAATGCTTATGATTGTTTAAAAAAACTCTAAAATGCACCAGAGAGCATCTAGAACTCCATGCCTTCTGGGGACCTTGCTGCCTGCAGACTCCCCAGCTTAATATTGTTATTCCCATGGCAGTTATTATAGTGTAGTCCTGGTCAGTTAGGATGTGCTGAAAGGAACAGGAAAACACACTAAGTGGAAGATTAAGACTGAATGTCTTCCTTTGATCATAGTTTTTCTTCATGCAATCACTATAGGACAAGGGTTGTTCATAAAATCTCTAAAATATACCTCAGAACATCTCAAACCATTATGGTCCCACAGATCCCCAGCTTATTGCATTTTTTTACTCCCCTCTTGCTTGGGTATAACATGTTTGATGACTGAATAACTGCAGGGAAAAAAACTGAAGAGGAAAACACACTTAGAAAAAGGGAGGGTGGACAAAAAAAGTAGTCTGGAGTGTGAGTAGGCCCAGATGCCTTAGGTGTGTGTGTGTGTGTGTGTGTATGGGGGGGGGTCGGGGGGGGGTCACTATGGAACCTTTCTACCTAAGGTACCAGATTTCCTAAGACTGGTCCTGAGATGGGCAATGTATTCCATAGGATTTTCAATTTCTATGTGATTAATTTTGTAAAATCAAAATTGTTCTTCAATTCCTTACAACCTGGGGCTTTAATAGTCATGTAGAAAAGGCACTATGCATTGAAATAGTTTTGGTTTAAGCTTCTGTGGAGCTAGGTAAACTCTACAACTGCCTATGAGTTTTAGTACCCATCATTTGAAGCAATGTAGACATTTTGTCATGCCTTTGGTACTATTCTTTTATCAATAAATCTCAACTTTTTTGATATTGGTTAACTAATCTACAGCAGCAAAAAAAGTGCTCACATTCTGCATGGTTAACCATTTTATCCCTGACATGTATATTATGTGCCTTACAAGGTCTTTTTTTCTTTTAATGATAAATTAATTTGCATTCAGAAATGTGCTAATTAGTGTTTGTCTAATTTATCTGCATGCACTCGCAATTTTATACATAAGATGACCTATATATTGTCACTCGGTTTACTCATACTACCAAGCGCAAGGTGTCATGTTACTCATACTATCAAGCATGAGGTGTCATGTTACTCATACTACCAAGGATGAGGTGTCATGTTACTCATACTACCAAGCATGAGGTGTCATGTTACTCATACTACCAAGCATGAGGTGTCATGTTACTCATACTACCAAGCATGAGGTGTCATGTTACTCACACTACCAAGCATGAGATGTCATTACTCACACTACCAAGCATAATGGATCATCGTACTCATACTACAAAGCATGAGGGATTATTGTATTCATACTATCAAGCATGGGGTATCATCTTATATTACAAAGCATGAGGTGTCATCTTACTCATATTACCAAGTATGAGGTGCCATCTTGCCTGTTGTGTCATTCTAGTTTACTTTTTTCTTTCCTTTTCATTGCCATTTTCTGGATTTCTGTCTTTTAAAATAGCATGCACACAATCATACTTCATTATCAGTATGTTGTGTCTTAAATGGACTACAAATGTGCACAGTATCTTTACATAAAAGCATGCTAGGCCTGATAACATTATTAGAATCTGTTTACCTGGGTAACAACTGTAGCACAAATGCAATTATGTTAGTAACATTTGTTTGGGATTTGCTGTACAGTGCAGGCTACATGCACTGTTCTTTTATATCTTTTATATGTGTCAATTCAATCCAGTGACTAAAAGTACACAACATAAGTAGGTATGCTTAACCTATTTGTTTCCAAGTAGCATCTGGTTGGGGAACCTGGACACATATGCACTTTTATATGAATAATTTGTGGATCATATATCTCTCTATATGGAAATAGTGAGAAAAACATATTTGAAGGTGGATTTTCTCACTCTATTCTTTCCCTGAACTTTTTGGAGTTAGATGACAGCATTATGCTAAAATAAAAAGCAGCATATTGTGAGCCTATAGCATATGATGTCTGAATTTTATACACTGTCCAGTTACTTGCTGGTAGTAAGAACAGCCTGGGATGTTTTCAGTATTTGGCTGGTTTGTAATATTTGGGATCATCTTGCAAAGTGTCTGTTTATCTGGCTACATCGGGTTTGGCTGCAGTTTACAGAAGTAAAAAGTTTTGAAAAGAAATTGTGTTGCTGGATTGTGAGGGACAGAATGAGCTCACAAAACATTTTATGAGATGCATTTTAATTTTCACACAATTTAGACTAAGATGGAATACTTTCCTAGGAGACAACCTTTGTGGTTTATCTGTATGGATGTTCATGTTATTCTTATTTTCTTCAACCTTTGTAGGATTCTTCAGCATGGAATGTCATTCTTATGCCTTTTTTTGTGGGTCTTGTTTCAACAATAGTAGAGATGTTTTTTGCGGCATGCTAGGCTGGCGATATAACAAAATATTAACCCACAAATAGAGAGTGGAAATGAAAAGTGGATTCTGAATTAGGACTTAGCCTGGATATAGGATTTCTTAAGGGATAGTGTTTGTCCTTGGTAGCTGTATAGGGTACTGTTTTGTATTTCAATGTATTTTTTTTTCTGTTGAAAAATTATATGCTTGCCATCTCTTTTGTGCTTGGGTTTATAAATATATATTTGTAGTGGACATATTGTGAAAGTGTTTAATATTTTATATTATGGGTGCATAATGGTAATTGTTTTTAATGTAATTTCTCCACCTGTTAATCAACAACTGCTAATGATCTTTAACATTCGCCTGCACTATGGCTAAAAAAAGCAGAGGACATCTGTGTAACAGTAATATCTCATCCAAAGAATGTTAGCCTCAGGAACTGAACCCTCTCCATCTCTGCTGTACTGCAGTATCAACAGTGAAATGTAAATTCAAAAATGGCTGATATAGGAACAGAACCCCTAGCTTTCTAGTGTTGCTCCACCAGAGGCACACTTCTCTTAAAGACATGTAAAGAATTCACAGTATTGAGGTAATAAAGAATTTGGGTTTTTATTTATTGATATGGTAGTATTTAATAATGGCTTAGCCATGTCAATAGCAGTATTAGAGTTAGTATAAATCACATTATTTTTAAAGCCAACATCTGTAATTAAGAGGAACCTATTTCTTTAAGTTTTCTGCAGGTTATTTGTTTTTCTTCTAGCAACGAGCATCCAAGCATCAACAAACATGATAAGTGTTTATAAATGCCAGTTGAACGTGCATCTGTTTATCACGAAGAGGTCTGCAGATTTTATCAGCAGAATCTCAGACTGCATTTTGTGCGATTTCTAAGCCATATTGTAATAACATTTTTACGATTGCTGAATTCTTAACAGCCTTTTAGTTTAAAATTTATTTTACTGACAATCCAAATCATATTTCCTGGCTTTCCAAACAGGAAAGATTGCCTAATAACTACCAAAACAAAAAGGATGTCAAGCACACTACACAATGTGTCTTTCTTCTCTCTGTAAGCATCATCATGTTTACAGCAAACTGAAAATATAAAACATGCAGTTATTACAGACATATAAAGGAACTAAAAATATACTCATTATTTAACTATTCAAATCAAAAACACTCGAGTGCTCCTGCTTTCATAAAACAACCCATAATAATCTAATATTTTTTGCTGATGTTGATGCCTACAGTAAGGTAATTACTTTCAGTTAATGTTGCTGTACTGAAATGCTACATCTCACTGTGAACCAGTTTTGATGAATAGACCCTAAGAATTGACAGATACATACATCATGAGGAAGACAGCCACATAATCTCGACAGCAGCAATTCATTTAGAATAAGCACTTCAGTACTGTGAAGAAAAAAAAATGTTTTCTTTCCCCTGAGAGAAGCTTTATGAAAGTGGTGTTCTCCCCACAATCAATGCTACAATGGAGGTGGAGTGTATGATATAAGAAGCTTAGCTTTGAAGTCCTTCATGTCTTGATTTGTTTTAGAGCATGGCCAAATGGTGGCAGTATATCCAAAGGAAAAACTATATCACTCTCCATTAATAACACCCTGCTGTTTTCTAACAGAACCAACACATCTGTGTTTTTTTTTTTGAATCCTTTAAGTTCACAGATAATATGTTGTTGCATTAGATATGTTCTTTGTAACTGGATTAGTTTGCAATAATAACATTGCATTTAATGAAGGTTATATGTAATTGCAAAAATATGCTTAAATACGTAGCACAATTGTAGGCAGTGAAGGTTAACAAAATGCCCTTTGGGGACCTGACATGATACTGGAAAAACACTTAAGAATGCAGGAAATAGTGTGGAAATAGGCAGGCTCAGAACAGCAGACAGGGGAATACACATTTTCACTACAATCAATCTGCTTTGGAACTCACTTCCAAAGGTTACTTTAAATAATTCGAATATGGAAGTCTTGAAAAGGATTATGTATTTTGTTGGCACAGAGATAAATCAATGACTGCATCTTAGAATGAATACAAAGAGTGAAGTATGCATATCTATGTCACAGTTACAACAGTAAGATAAATCCATCTATTCAAAATGAGTTTGGGGTCTGGTACAAGCCAAACTGATGGTTTAGGCAGAATGAAATAATGCAGCAAATTAGTCTGTTTTCTCTGTCATCAGTGGAGTTTCTAGGGTTCAGTTCAGATGGCAGGGATAAAAAACATATGAAAGAGAAGGTGAAGGAAGGGTTGTATGAGGGAATATAGCAACCATTTGAAATTTTGGGACCTATTTTAGTGAGTACTTTAATGCTGAGACTGAATTGCCAAAAAAATTAAATTAAATATACAAAGTCAGAGATTGCTATTTCCTCAGAATATTCAATTTTCTCTTAAGTAGGTTAATCCTGGAGGTAGTATATATAAAATTTCAAGGGTGTGGAGGCCTGCCTCCCACTTCAGTGAATGCAGCAGGCTTTACCCCCAAGAAAAAAAAGAAGTTTAAAGGAGAAGAGCGATGCTCAATATTTGTTCATCTGCATTTTTGGCATTTGTTTTAGCATTTTGGCACTCAGCCGTACGTGTGCTGATGTTTCAGTACGGATTTGGGAATAAAGCTGATGTGCACTGTGAATGCAATATCATAACTTCATCTGGCTAATTTCATTACATTGTGGTTTTGTGTTAGCTCTGTAGCTGTATGTTTTGTAATATTTTGTGCCAACTAATTAATTGCTAGTCATGTTCTGTGATCTTCTGGATAGTTTGAATTGCTATTTAAGAAAAAGTTGAAATGTATATTACACTCTTGCATAACAGCCTGCTGTTAGCTTCTTGAATAATACATTCTTCCCTGAATATACCCGAAAGAGCTATTTTGGAGGCTGACTCTGTATGGGAAGAGTTATCTTTTGAAGTGTATATGCATGCATATGTGCACTCATGTTCATGCATGAAAACATACACAAACTATGCATACATGTACGTGTACATATCTATGATTGCTCATATGCAATTTTTAGGTTCCTTTATGTCGCGTGTCTCTACTCCATGTAGCTTCAGCAGGATGAAGCAAGCCAATAGAAGGTTCAGCTTAATGAAATTCATAAAAAAAAAAAAATGTAACAATTATTATTTATACTGGATAGGGTTATGAGGCCAGGGAAGTACCTCGTATTCATAGCTTATGTGAAAAAAGAAACAGCAGCACACATTTTTAGAATACAAAAGAGTGAAAAAGACTTTTGAGTATGAAAAAGAAATGACATAAGTCTGAATGCTTTAATAATGTAAATATGAACATGATTTTTTATTGTTTATGATACAGAAGATAGAAAAGAAGTATAAAAAGAAGACAGCATCTTTATCTATATCTATAGGTGTATTGTGTTTGTGTGTGTATGTGCAAGCATGCTCATATTTGAATACATACACACAACATGCATGCATATGTGTGTACGGGATCACAACATAATCTCAAAAGTTTGAAATACCAAATTTCAAACTTTCGAGACTATATAGCCGAAACCCCTAATTACCGAAAAACCAGAAGTGCTAATTTCAAAATCCCGATCATCGGGAGTTTGGCATTCACTTTTCTGGTGTTGCGATATGGTGGAAGGTCAGGTAAGTATCTATGTTTAAATGTGTTGGTTAGGAGGTTAGTGTGTTAAGTGTGTGTTGTGACTGTGATGTGTGTGTGCGAGGGGAATGTAGGTGTGTGGTGGTGTTTCGTGTGTTTGTGTATGTAGTGTGACCTTGGAGTTAGAATATTTAAAGTAGGGGGGTGTGGGAGTTGCAAGGGGGCTTGTCCCCAGCTTGTCTGTAGTTTAGGTTTTTGTGTTTGTGTTCTGGGGGAAGGTGTGTGTATGTGTGTGGTGTATGTTGAGTGTAATTTTTGGTAGTTTGAATTTCACGGTTTTGATGTTTCGGTATTTTAGTGTTTCGGGTATTTGGTCTCGGGATTTTTGGTGTCGGTAGTTTGGGTTTTTAGGATTTAGTAGTGGTACCAGGAAACAGCGTGATGCATGTATGGCAGCTGCATGGCTAGTGAGTCAGCACATCAGAACAAAAAATATAGCTAGCAGTGAAGGCTGAAATCCACAATTTAATACAGAAATAAAAAAATCACATAACTAGTTAGAGGGTAGTAAGCCCAACTACCTGCCCCAAACTGGTTTCGGCTGTAATAGCCTTCTACAGTGAGTAAACATGAGCCAACAGAAACCACTCATGTATATATAGTGTTACATAAAACAGTTCATTGATGCATTTATAATTGGTCATTAAGCCCAGGTGGGAACAAAGCCCCTAACTTAATAATCCATTTGCGTTCCTTAAAGTTGAGTATGTCATACCATCCTGATTTATCCCTACATTTCCCTACAATGCAATCAATAACAGTAAAATGAAAAGATGCAGAGTTATGTTTACATACATGTTTATACAGAGCATTATTAGGACGTTTATTCCTAATATCACTAAGATGCTCCCCAATCCTGAGACGAAAAGGTCTAGAGGTTTGTCCCACATAGAATGAGGAGCATGTACAAGTGACTAAATAGATAACCCACTCTGTACTGCAATTAGCCCAGAAGTTATTATTGAAAACTTCTGAAGTATTACGACTACTGAATTCCCTCGTTTTCTGAACCTTGTTGCAATAAGTACAATGACCACATGGCATGCAGCCCAAGACTGGGCCAACTGTGAGTGTGCGTTGAGTGGGAACAATAGAACTAGGTCCCATCCTCTTATAATGGCTAAAAAGGGAACCCAATGTACGTCCTCTCCTAAATGAAAAGGAGCATTTATCACCCAAAAAAGGGTGTAATCTCTTTTTTGTTCCAGAATATACTCTAGCACAGGATGTGGTCAATTTCTGTCATTTACTTAATCTAAAATTGTTTTTTGAAAATGATACTATCCAGGAAGTTCCAGAGTTTAGATTTAAAAGATCTACCTTCACTCCACCTATGTCACATATAGTATCCACTTTTCAGGCCAATGTTTTAAAGGATCTAACTTCTGGGCTAACTGCAGTACAGAGTGGGTTATCTATTTAGTCACTTGTACATGCTCCTCATTCTATGTGGGACAAACCTCTAGACCTTTTCGTCTCAGGATTGGGGAGCATCTTAGTGATATTAGGAATAAACGTCCTAATAATGCTCTGTATAAACATGTATGTAAACATAACTCTGCATCTTTTCATTTTACTGTTATTGATTGCATTGTAGGGAAATGTAGGGATAAATCAGGATGGCATGACATACTCAACTTTAAGGAACACAAATGGATTATTAAGTTAGGGGCTTTGTTCTCACCTGGGCTTAATGACCACTTATAAATGTACCAATGAACTGTTTTATGTAACACTATATATACATGAGTGGTTTCTGTTGGCTCATGTCTACTCACTGAAAAAGGCTATTACAGCCAAAACCGGTTTGGGGCAGGTAGTTGGGCTTACTACCCTCTACCTAGTAATGTGATTTTTTATTTCTCTATTAAATTGTGGATTTCCACCTTCACTGATGGCTATATTTTTTGTTTTCATTTAGTAGTGATTCCGTGTGTACATATCTATGATTGCACATATGCATTTTTAAGGTTCCCTAATGTCCCATTGAGTCTCAACTCTGTGCAGTTCCAGTAGGATGAACCAAGGCAATAGAAAGTTCAGCTAAATGAAATTCATAAAAAAATTGGCAGGGTGAAAAGCCCCCCTTCATCAGAGTCCCTTACTTTGGTATAGTAACTTTACAGTTTTACAGCCACAGAAAAAAACAAAACAAAATAAAAATATTATGTAGAAATAGAATAATTGCTTTTGCAAATAGAAACCATATCAGTGGTGATTTCCTTTGGAGAACTTCTGCTGAGGAGTTCATCACTGAGGACTTCACCTTGAAGAGTTTGAATGTTGTTCATTTTATACTCAACAACTATTAGGGTAATGAATTATTATTTATACTGACTAGGATTGACTTGGTCATATCTGCAGATGGGGAAGCACTCCTTTTATATAAAGTAAAAGGAAGAGTAGCACATACACTTTTAGAATATAAAAGAGTAAAAAGACTTTTGGGGTATGAAAGAGAAAGTACATAAGTCTGAATGTTTTAAGAATGTTAAGTATGGACATGATTTTTAAGTTGTTTGCGCTACAGAAGATAGAAGAGTATAAAAAGAAGGCATCAGTTCTATAGCTCATTTAGAAAGGAAGGTTTGAAGACATTTTATATTATAAAAGTGGGAGCTGTGAGACATTATTGTAGAATAAAATACACTTTTCTGCAAAAAAAAAAAAAAATGGGGGTTTAAGAAAGTCCATGTAATGCCATTGTGTATATACATTCTTTGTTGTTTATAACTGAGTATAATCATTTGTGTATATTTTGCAATGCAGTAGCAAGGGAGTTGGTGTGCTAGGAAACACACTGATTTAATACTCCTTCTGCTGTCAGTAAGTGATTCCAGTCAGTTGTATGAAGTCTCTATAAAAAAAGAAACAAATGCCTTTTATAAACATTCAATTTCATGTCCGGAGATGTGTATAAAGTTTATTGTATTGGAACAAGTGCAAATGGATGGTAGAGGGGGAGACTGGGAAATCCGTTTAAAATACAAGGAACTCTTGTGGCAGCTTAAATTAGACGCTGCCACAAGTCCCGGTTTAAATGATAATATAAACATAAAAAGTGTTCTTAAAGTAAGAATGGCCAGACTGTGATTTCATAAGTAATTTGATGTCATTGTACATAGAATTTGTTTAATTATTTAATTAATACATTACTTGTAAAATAGATCAATATAATACAATATGAATTAATATATTCATGAATTTTTATAATAACATATTGATTTTAATAAATCTTTTTAGGTACTAGTTTTGTATTGAACAGTTTAGAAAATGTTTATCAAATATACTGAGAATATTTTTACAATATTTTTATAATATTTTTATAATATTTGCATATTTATTAATTTATTTATATTATAAAAATTTTATATGTATATTTTTTATATGTCCACATATATTTTCTTATAATTCTACATATTTTTGTAGGGCATGAAACAAATCAGTTCTATTGTAGTATATAAGAAATCAGATTTAATGAATTTCAATATTCAAATAAGGTTAATATGATTTTTTATATTTTATACATACCAGTATTAATGGATTATATAGTAATAGTACAATGATGTAAATGAAGTGTAGTCAGGCTAGGAAATTAATGTATAGCTTTAAAGTTTAATTACTACTGTTGTCACATGGTGGTAAATGAGCTTTATATATACAGCTCTATTTTAGTGCACATTTTATCTTGATAAAGCTTGGCAATGGTACCAAGCGAAAGCGCTTGATTTCAATTGTTTTGTGTTTTTTTCTGACTGAATGAATAATTACGCTGAATAGCGAAGTTTTTTAATGTAATTTCAAAGACAAGAGTAATAAAGTCTTTTTTATTACAACGTTCCTCCAACGGACTGGTTCTTCGAGCAGTGGAAGCGTTGCTTTGGTGTTAATTGTCTTACATTTCGTATTACGATTCCAGTCAGTTACTGACAACTTGTAAACTTTTATAACTTTTTTAAAGGAGCAATAAGTTTTTAGATAGCAACCATGAGTTACTAGGTCACAACCTATAAATTCATTGCTATGTCTGAAAGAAAAAAAATAGTATGCTAATTTGCAAGTTGTCATTAATAATGACAGTCGCAGTTTCTTAAATAAAGGTTATAAACTGTCAAACTGTTTGGCACCTCCTATAAGTTGTCACCTGGGTCATTTGCCCCTTCTACCCTACCCTTCCTATGGAGCAGATATTTTATTAATGTGTTGTTTATATTTTGAAAATAATATGATAAACTTAAATAAAGTATCCACTAGTATCTTTGGTAAGTGTCACGCCATGTTTCAGACAGTGGTGGATTATAATAGGGGAGATTGGGTGCACACTCGGCAACCCCAGCTTTAGGGGATCCCGTGGCCAGCCAGCAGAACAATTTTATTAATTTTTTTTTATATCCAGCATTACTGACTCATTTTTCTTAGCTTATATGATGAACATGATCTTTAGATATACTTACTTAAAAAAGAACATTAAATGACAGACACTGCCATGATTTTCTCTTTATATTCACAGTGCCTACCATTTGCACATGTGTAGCATGGAATGGTAACTATAGGTACCTATGGGCACTTTATTTATTTATTTATAAGTAAAGAAAGCTTTTTTTAATCTAGAAGTATGTAAATTAATGTCCCTAGGTCCACATAGCTTTCTCTTCATTGCCTTCTCCATTATTTATAGGGAAGGAAACAAGCAAATTTAAAGTCAATGAATAATAATAACAAATAGTACAATGGAGAGCTACAGACAGTTACAATGGGTTGGAGTAACATGATGTGAGAATTTTTTCTTTTTTTAATTTAATTTTATTTTATAGTATTTATTTTTTTAACTTGAAAGGCAGCCATATGCATCATTCAGAATAGGTAACACTACAATGTGCCTGATTTTGCTTATATTTTTGTTATCTCTTGGTTTAATTTCTCCATGTGTTGCCTGATTTTGCTTATATTTTTGTTATCTCTTGGTTTAATTTCTCCACGTGTTGCCTGATTTTGCTTATATTTTTGTTATCTCTTGGTTTAATTTCTCCACGTGTTGCCTGATTTTGCTTATATTTTGTTATCTCTTGGTTTAATTTCTCCACGTGTTGCCTGATTTTGCTTATATTTTTGTTATCTCTTGGTTTAATTTCTCCACGTGTTGCCTGATTTTGCTTATATTTTTGTTATCTCTTGGTTTAATTTCTCCACGTGTTGCCTGATTTTGCTTATATTTTTGTTATCTCTTGGTTTAATTTCTCCACGTGTTGCCTGATTTTGCTTATATTTTTGTTATCTCTTGGTTTAATTTCTCCACGTGTTGCCTGATTTTGCTTATATTTTTGTTATCTCTTGGTTTAATTTCTCCACGTGTTGCCTGATTTTGCTTATATTTTTGTTATCTCTTGGTTTCATTTCTCCACGTGTTGCCTGATTTTGCTTATATTTTTGTTATCTCTTGGTTTAATTTCCCCACGTGTTGTTGCTTCCTAATACCAATACAGGATTGGACTCCATTCCTAAGTCAGGATATGATTAGAGTTCATGAAATTTGTATTTTTTTGGAGTTTGATGTTAGCCAAAAGTACCTTTGATGTGCCCAGAATTGCCTCTTACTGTAATTCATACAGGGTTACATGTATTGGTAGCATATTTAAGTGCAATCAAAAATTATTTTTTTATTATAGGTTCATAGGTGTTTACTAGGCTAATGGCCACATGGGCCTTTTTAAGCCTAGCCATGCATCCCAAATCTCTGACAAGTTCTGATACCCTTGATAAGTTTAATCATGGGCCTGGGAGATGAACCATGTACAGGTTACCCGAGTTCATTAGAGACACAGGTGCCAAACCAGGGATGAATTTCTGGTTTCCCATCCAATTGTCCAAGTTACACTTGAATTGGGTCAGGGAGGAACTCTGCTTCACATGGATGGGGAGCCTGTTCCACAGTGGGGGGTACACTCTGGGCTATATATCGATCTCTCCAACAGGTCCTATTTATATCAAAGGCATGGTTTAAGTCTTTAGAATGGGTAATTTTTGTGCTTTTTTTTGTGCAAATGCAGGAAGTTCATCAGAATGGGGTCTGACAATGCCTAGTATGCCAGGCATAGATCTCCCCTCAAAAGCCTGTAGGAGACAGAATACAGGGATAGAGCCTTGAGGTGGTCTGCATAGGACATTTTACTTATGCCCATTGTACTCAATGATAGGTCTAATGAATGCTGAATACAGTGGAACAACGACTTCTGTGGACTTAGATGCCATATCTTTGTTTATAAGTTGTGCAACATAGAATGATTTCCTCACCATTGTAAACATGTGATGATCAAAGGCTAAATTACTATCAATGTGTGTCCCTAAGTCCCTGTCTACTAGGTCAACTCTAAGGGGTGTGTTGTCAATATGATAGTTACCAGGGATGGATGACTTCCCAAAGAATAATATTATGCATTTCTTGACATTTAGTTTTAGTCCATGGCTCTGACACCAGTTGTTTGTCTGTGTCAGCTCCTCCTGAAGAACATTTGTGTCAGTGTGAGATTCAATGACAGCTCCTAATTTGCAATCATCTGCAAATTTAGTCAGCCAGAGACCACTGACACTGGCCTTGAGTTCTGAGAAGTAAATGCAAAAAAAGGAGCAGTCCAAAGACTGATCCCCAAGGGACTCCACTTGTGATTGGCCTCTTTGTAGAGATGGAGTCCCCAATTCTAACTTCCTGAGTCCTGTCTGTGAGCCAGTTGACTATCCACAGGGTGACATATGGGTTTGTACCTAACCCGAGAGGGGTATTGTGTCAAATACGTTGGCCAGGTCCAGGTAGGCAGTGTGAATGATTTTGTCCTCATCCATTGCTTTGGTGACCTTCTCAAAGAAGTCCATCAGGTTAAGTAGGCATGATCTGCCCTTGATGAAACCATATAGGGTTGGGTCCAGTGTCTGGAGGTTAAACCTGTTGTTCCTACTACTATCAGAACTGTTTGGGTATCTTTCTTCGATATTACTCTAGTTTCCTCTGGCAATTCCTGGTATTTTATGATTTTGTGTCTCTCTCTCTCTCTGAATGTGTGACACTGTAATCATTGGGTGTAGCAATTTTATTGATCAATGCTACTTTTCTCCTCTTTTCATGGACTACTATGGCTGTTTTTCCTACATCTATTTTTTTAACCATTGATAATGGGTGATCTCAAGTGATATAAACATCATCATTTTCTATAATATATTTTTGGTTCACATTTCCAATGCTTCTCAGCTACTTCTATATTGTGGTGTTTGCAAAATCCCCAGTGCAACAGTCTTGCCGCATTATTGTGCTTTTCAGTATACAGACCCTCTGCCACAAGTGTATCACATCCAGCTACAAGATGTATGACTGTTTCTAGTTCTGTGTTATAGACCCTTCATTTGTCTGTTTCTCCCACATGTTCAAGGGACTTTGTAAATCAGCATCTACATAGTCTACTATCCTGGACCTCCATTATTAGCCTTTCATTCTTTAGTTTCAATTCACCTCTGCATAACCATTCCTATATCAGTTATTGCTCAGTTTGAGGTTGTTCCAAGAGATCTATGTACTTGTCGCTAACTATATTTGTGGGTTTTCCTTTTTTTTCCATCTCATCTGATACTTTTCCTCATATTCTTTATTTTATTTTTATTTTTTGGCACATTGAGTTGATGTCTTATTTTTGTCAGCTTCTGGTTTGATTTCCATTCCCACTTGATAACAAAATGCTTCTGCTAAACTAAACAACAATGTCATCTCAGACTTCTCCTCATGTTTTAAAACTTTCACTATTTTGGGTCTGATTAGGTCAGCAGATATGCATGCAATCCCATGATTACATATCTATACATATAGTTGAGGTGTACATAATCTGGGTATACACTGATTTTTATATATCATTTTATAGATATCATTGTATACACTGATTTTTATATATCTTCTTTTATTTTTGATCTGTGTCACACAATAGTTGTGGGTTCTGGCAAATCACTGAAGATCACAGTGACTCAATAATGACAGACATCATAGCCTTCTGAAAATGCATGCTTATGCAAAAAACTGTTATTCTAGCAATTTTGCAAGTATATGCGAGTAATCTGACTTTTTGTCTTTGTCCCTGATCCTTGTAATAAGAGATTGAGAGGCATTATTTTTTATCACAGTTGGATGAGCTGTACAAAGCAAAGTGATTACAGCTGTTGGGTGGAGATGAGGGCTGTTTGTAGACAAAAGTAGCTTGCCTTATTGTTTGCTCAGTTTAAATAGACTGACTTTGCAGTACTGGTGGCATTTAATAAGATAAACAAATGGGAGTACTTGGGCTACTGTATATATATATATGGTTCCCATTCAGAAGCCTGAAACATCATAAGCCTGAAAATCAAAAAAAGCCTGAAAATTCAGAATCCTGAAAACTCAAAATCCTGAAAGCCCAAAATCCTGAAAGACCAAAATCCTGAAACTCAAAATCCTGAAAACACAAATAATGCTAATATGTCACTATAAAGACACTAATATCTACCAACTGACCCTGACCCTAACCCTCCTAAGGTCCGTCTCTCCACTAGCGCACCTCCCACTGACCCACTAACTAAACCTAACTTAAACTACCTAACCCCCCCTTTTATCCTATTTCACTATACCATACACTAACCCTAACCCTAACCCTAACTTCTCTAACTAAAAAAAACCCAACCCTAAAATAAAACCAACACACACTTGACTGACCCCAACGCCTAACACCATTTCAGGCTTATGATGTTTCAGGCTTCTGAATGGGAACCATATATATATATATATATATATATATATATATATATATATATATATATATTATTTATTTATTTTATTTATTTTACATTTGTTTACCGGGAAAGTCTGACTGGACACAGGTCCTTTTTTAGAGGAGGCTCGGGGTGTAAAGCACCAAGAGTAACACATACATACAATAGAGAAACAAATACAGCCAAGTGAGAAGCAAACACATACAAGATAGTAGGTTCAGACTCAATAAGTAGAGCAACAGTAATTTACCTACAAAATATTTAGTGGATATATCCAAATGGTTATGTACAGTTAACGTGAAACTACCATTAGTGGTAGATCATGCTAGTAGAGTAAGAGTAATGATAACAGAGTGAAAAGGAGGAATAGGTTATCCAGGGGAGTTACAGGTGCAGGGCCAAATGTTAGTAAGGTGCGTTTTAGAAGTCTTTTTAAATTGAAGTGTTGAGGAGTTAGTTACTAGTGAGTTAGGTAGATTATTCCAGTGTTTGGAGATGTAGTTGTAAAAAAGTGATTCACCTGCTGAATTGTTAGCTTTGGTGGTGTGTAGAATTAGTTTTTTGCTGGACTGAAGGGGTCTTGAGGAGGAATATGGCTGAATGATATCTTTAGTGCAGTTTTTTTTTCTTGATTGATAGAGTATTTAGTGGGTGAAGGTAAGTTGATTAAACAGAAGAAGTTAAGTGAGTTCAAGCCAGTTGAGCTGCTTAAGTGAAGAGCAGTGATATGGCTTGTATGAGGCATTAGTGGCAAACTTGGTGATTTTATTGTAATAGGCTTCAAGTTTGGCTAGATCAGTCTTGCAGAGGTTGTTTAAAATTGGGAAGGTGTACAGGAGAGTTGATAGGAGGTAGGTTCTAGCAATGGTGGCTTTTGTGTTATTTGTCTGAAATCTATTGTTTCTATATAGGAAACCTAGTTTTTTGTGAACTTCTTTTTAATGGATTTGGCAATGTGAATATCAAATTTCAGGTTATTGCCAATTTTCACTCCTAGTAATTTGGTATGGTTTGTTAGGGGTGATAATAGTTTTATTTTTAGAGAGGATACTGAAGGCTGTGGATGGGGAGGTATATCTGGTTGGGTAGAAGAGAAGAAGTTTTGTTTTGTTGAGATTTAAGATAAGTTGGGTGCTAGTGAACCAGGATTTGCTGGTTAAGAAGGAATCTTTAGTAATGGTATGGAGGTCTTTGAGGGAGGAAGCTGAGCAAGTCAGTGTATATATATATATATATATATATATATATATATATATATATATATATATATATATATATGTGTGTGTGTGTGTGTGTGTAATAAACTTGAAATACATTATTGCAACTGTAATTATGTATCTTTACCACACTCAGACATCTGAGGTGTACACAGACAACAATGAGGCTTTCCTTGCTGGTTACGAGGGCTGACTGTAATGAGAATGGCCTGCATTGGCTGTCACAGTCAAGATAGGCAGTCATTAATCCTGCTTTGCAGGACAACTGTACATTTGTGTAAAGCAAGTTGGAATACTTTGATGTTGTTATTTTTGTCACAGTTGGACATCTGAGATGTACACATTCAACTAGATTTAAATGATGGATATGGAACTTAGTGAATTATAATGACATCAGCTCCAGTGGCCTTAAACTAGGAAGGCAATTCCAAAAGAACACAAACATTTATGTGAAGTTCAAAATGATGTGTATGGGGGAACCCAAAATTTGAAGTCTGTCTTGGTCCAAAAGGATGCTTGCAGATCCACCTGTGCTTCTACCCTAAATTCTAATTTGTCTCTGCAGTAATATTAGAATACCCTCAATTAAAGTTGATGTTTCAGATATTTCTATTGGACACTTTCACTATGGTGAGACTGGAATAATTATCAGTTGGATTTGATATTTGAAAGTTCATCATTCAGGATATCGGTATCTTACATATAAAATATTCCAAGCACTGCCTTTTGAACTTATTATACAGTGTGAGTGCATGCATAGTTCCAAACTAATGATCTAGTAAAAATTTCTGCCCAATACTATTCTTCTGAAAGGCAGCAGTTAAGTCTTTGCCAAACAAATGGGCAGTGCTACTGAAAGAAAACTAATGATAAAAGAAGGATGGGGTATAAATATTTTATGGTTCATTATACTTAAATTCTTCTCACTAATAGTAGTATAGTACTGCCAACTATATAAACTGGAATGCTTTCTTGCATTTGACACGTTCACCAACAAGCTAATACCAAACACTAAATGAAATCAAAAGCGCCACTCTTAGCACTTATTTAATAATGTTGAAATACACCATTCCCATACAATCTTTAGTTTGATTCTCTTAGTTTTCTATTACCTATGGAATGACCTTGACCAATGCATTTCTTAGAGAAAAAATATCCTAGGCAACTACTCAAAAGATACAGTTGTGTCAAAAGTTATTTTGCATGTAAATAAATGAAGCAACTAAGTAACAATTAGCTGTAGGGGTGATTACAACAGAAATTAAAACTGAAACACTTATTTTATGTAATATTAATTTCATATGATGATACTCATACTTAGCAGACCACTTTATGTCTCAAGTCCTTGGTTATTTGTTTACCTGTTTAGTATGAGAGATACCATCACTGACACTACCCCCCCCCCACTGGCTTTGTGATGTGGTTGGAAGTGAGGAAGTGAAAGACCCCTGTACAAACCCACATGGATACATGGAGGATGTACTCAGTCAGCACAGAAGATGCCCTATTTTGCAATCAAATTGGATGGCAAATGCTGCATTAATTTGTAAGAGTAATTTTATTAACTATTATGACATTTTCTCTGCTAGCTGGCTTCAGGTAGCAGTCTGTAATATCCAACCTGCCACCTAAATAAACTGAAATTTTCTTGCATCTCTCACTTTCATGAGAAGGCTACTACAAAACTAAAGGAAATATATTGTTTCTTTTCATATCCCGAAAGCATGTCAGTGCGTGAACTAGTAATTCTTTAAGCTAAACAGATGTGCATGTGTATACAGAGAAAAAAGAGACATAGATATAGAGGGAGTAGTGATGACACCCACTGGTCAAGGGTGTATATGCTTTTTTAATAATTTTGCATATTAAAATGTCCTTTAGTACATTATTATGTTTTGATAGCTTCCCTATGTTGACTAGATTCAAGTCTCCCATTTCATTTTTGTGCATAATAATGAAATGGTATATTGCATAGTTAAATTAATACATTTTTATTTGCAAAGATCTGAACCAAAACCTCCAAACAGCTAAAACACAAAACAGTCTAAATAAGAAACTTTATTTTAAGTAAAATAATAATCAGAAGACAGACATAGAGATAAGCTTTAATCTTAATTGACTTCATCAAATCTATTCAACACTGACAAATAATTCATCCTACAACTTATTATCTACCATTGTAATTATTTCATTTCCAAAATGTCTTTTATTGTATGCTACATTTTCAAGGATATAACATTCAAAAACATGTTTAAAATATTCCATTATCATTTGTACAATGTGTTTGTTTCCACTTTCTATCTTATTTTTGACAGGTTATAGCTTATCCTTTTCCTTCAGTTTCCTGTTTTACCCACATGAAAGCATGAATAATCTTCACATATAGTACAACATATAACCTATGCATTATTGCAGCAGTAATACTGAACTGTGCCATATGATTTCCCTTTCATAGAATATATTAAAGTGATTGTCCTGTTAATATGTTTACATGTACTGCAGTTATAAACAATGAAAAATGAATTTCTTTCTCAGCCTGTTTTCTCTCAACAAGCCATTATTTTTATAGCATAAGAAATTATTTAAATCAAGCTAGCATTTAAAAGAGAAATATGGTCTGACAGTTATTATTCCCATAAATTCTGGTGCCCTGAATATACATATTCCTAGGACATCTGAAGTATAAGTTATTGGAAAAACATTCTATCCTGTCTATTCCAACATGTACCATCAATGTCACTGTGTTACAAGAAATACAAAGTAGCTTCACTAGCCTTGCTTTCTCGTGCATGTTGAACATAGTAATCAATTTCACTATATTAATAACGACTGCTCAAAAAAGAATATGTATCATATGATTCAGATTTCCCTGAAATCTGCTTGCATCTAGAGTTAATCATGAACAATGCAAGAGATGAGACGTGGTTGACAAGAAATAAACTGACAAAGAACTGTGGCACATTTTAGTGTTACATTTGCAGTACACGTAAACATTTTAAGAGTGTGGACACTTTTGTGTATCCTGTGGCTGAGAAGTCATATATCTCATTATTATGACTGTAATACTGCATATGTTACATAGCTATATATGAGGATTGCTGCTACTTCTATGTGGGTACATCTGCTACAAACTGAATAATAGCATAAGCTAGCAGCTGCCAGTAATAATAAGAAAAGCATATTCATATGCATCGTACAAGCATATGTAAGAGTGGGTGTTAAACATTTTAATTTCATGCCCTTCAATGTGTAGTAAGCAGTGAGAGGACATAGGTGCATTATTAAACTGATGGAAATGAAAGAGCTATTTTGGCAGAAAGTACTGAAAGCCACTGCACCACTAGAGTTAAATGATAGCATGCTTGTTATAAATATGGGTTAACATTAATGTAGACTAACTTTGATGAAGTCAGATGTGGAGAAAGCTATTTTTGTTTGTGACCTACTTTTATTATTTTACATCAAATAAAGTGCCTTGCTTGGATTACTTCGTGCTTTGGCTCTTGGAAGCATTGGTTTGAAACCTTGAAAGTACATTTGTGTACATTCTGGACTTGGCTACTTGCTGGAGAAAATGTGGAAAACTGATGGAATCCCCCACCTTTTTGCTCAGAAGGTGTAACTGGTCAAAGAAACTATTTTTGGAAGATGAAGATGGTTATATTTTACTAATAATGCTGATGCTTTGAGTGTTGGTGATGCACATTTAGATAATGGTGAGGAGGGATTATTTCAAGTATAAAAGATCTTGAGTTTAAGTTACAAAAACAGACTATTTAATGGCAAAGAATAACTTTTGAAGCATAATTGATTGTTAAATGTATACCATAGGCACTAAGTATAGAAAACATGCTCACCTTTGGTAAAATTACAAACATAGCACATACAAATACAGATAAATCCCTCTGCCCAGGCACTGTTTGAATCAGAGAGGTGAAACGATAATATTAGCTCTTATTTTGTACTTGAACCCAAGCCCTCTAGCATACCCTGCTGGTGCTATTGCCAGTGCACCAACAAGAGCTGCTGGGCAGGTAAGTGCTGATTTTTACATTTACATCCTTATTTTTTCAGTAAAGAAACACCCAGCAAATGGATCAATGTCAAATTACAAACACATTGCATAAACAATATTTATTTATTTATTGACCGGGAAAGTCTGACTAGGCTCCACAGAGCCTATTTTCAGCAGAGATCAGGGGAGAAATGCTCCAGACACATGTCTTTAGAATGTGAGAGGAAACCAGAGTACCTGGAGAAAGCCCAATCAAATGCAGGGAGAACATCCAAACTCTGCACAGAAGGCACCCCAGCCAACAATCGAACCGGAGAACCTCTTGCTGTGAGGTAACAATGTTAACCACTGCACCACTGCACTGTCCAATAAATATAGAGAAAGTCCCTGCTTAGACACTGTTCAAATTTTGGAAGTAAAATGATAATATTAGGTATGGTGAACAATACCCTGATTTACTACAGGAATGGTTGAGGTTTAACTGGTAGGTAGGAGGTGACTACACAAGCAATAATGCCCTCCAGGGTGTGTGTTAATGTGTAATTAATGCCCATCCAGGGGTGTTGTGAGGCCCAACGCTGCAGGTGGAGGGCCTCTACACCCCTGGAAGAGAGTTAATTACACATTAACACACACCCTGGTGGGTGATATTGCGCTTAGAGAATGGGCTGTCTGTAAATTGTTGTGTTTTACTTACTTATTTTTTTAAGTACTATATTATTTTTTTTATATATTTTTAATATAAAATAGTTCCTCTGCCTAATGTTTCAAACTTTCTGTAGTATATGTTATGGTGTTGGAGGAAGCATTTTACATCAAAAATATATAAAAACAATGTTGAGGTAAGAGGTCGAGAGGCATAGCTCTGAACTTCGTAGAACAAGAAATCTGGACAAAGCCATAAATGATGGGGAACAAAGGCCCAAAAATAGGGACAATTTTTAAATATTACTTTTACACACATAGAAAGTTGATAGAATAACAGGTTTTGCATTAGCATGCATTTTCCTGAAGGGAATGAAGTCTGACGTTCGAATGCCTATCATTATTTTTTTACTTCAATTATCAATGATTTGCCAGAGATTTACCAGAAAACCAAACTTTTATGAGGACCATACCAAAATATGGAGAAAATCTGGACATTCTGCAAAAATCCGTGCAGTTGAGAGGCATGTCGATAGGTATGCAGACCTCTTAACTGCTGCTGCTGCCAGGGATTGCTCTCACTCTTCATTCTCTCTCTCTCACACATACAGTCTCTTTTTTCATACACGCATGCACTCTCACTTACAGACACACTCACACACACACACACACACACACACACACACACACACACACACACACACACACACACACACACAATTTGTTTTTTAAGTTTCTTTTCTTTTTTACTTTACACTCGCTAAACAGTAAAAGCGCTGCTTAGTGAGTATAAAATAGCTCGATCGATCTCACTGTTCACTGTCTTTCTCTCACAATCATACACACATATACAGTCTCTTCTGCTTTCACACACACACACACACACACACACACACACACACACACACACACACACACACACACACACACACACAACACAGTCTCTTCTACTTTCATGCACGCATTCACTCACACATGCAGACAGAAATATAAACACGCTCATAAACATGCATAGACATATACACTTTTTTCTGTTTTTTTGTTTACACTCACTAAACAGCAGAAGTACTACTTAGCAAGCGTAAAATAATGGCGGCCATTATTTTTTGTTATGTCCAAGCTCCACGGCAGCTTGATATGCTGCTGTGAAGTTGTGGACTCGTTTTTCAGCAGGCATTACTTGCACATTAATGCCCTGCTGGTGAACGTTTGTTCGTGCCATTCTCTAAATGAAATTAATTAGTCACCACTTGGTCCCCTGTTGAACATGAATAATTGAGCCAATTAACAAACTGAATTATGATATTAATGATACACTTCTCTTTGTAAAGTTAAGCAGTATCACAATAATATGTTGGCTACTGTAAAGACACAAGCAAAAACTTGCTGCAACAAAGATGAGAATCCCTATTAGGAATGAAAATAATTACATTTATAATCATACCAGTAATTGGAATGCAAGCACTTTGAAAAGTGCATCAGATGCTATCAATGACTCTTAACACTTTTTATTCATGTTCTTCACTTTTTTTACCTTATAACAATTTTCAAAAGTCATGTGTTTTTCTTTCACAAAAAGTTTAAATATTCCCTTTACCTTTAGATTTCTCTTTCCCTTTCTGTTGTGTGCTTGCATTCTTTCTTTTCATTTCCAAGTTGTCTTTATTAATGTGTTTCTTCTTTTTAAACTATATAAAATCTTGAATGAATTCTGAGATAGTTGACATTTGTTTTCCAAAAATCAATTTCCCATCATGCTCTTTTCACAACAGACTTATTTCTCTGACAGTCTTATAGCTAGAAACCTCACATATTCCTTACAATAAATCAGTTTTCATTTCAGCTGCACAAAGAATGCATTCAGTATAAGAACCTATAACTCTCCCTCTTTAAAAGTGATCCAGTCTTCTGTATTTATTGTTATTGAACCTACTCTCATGTATATTTCTTTTAAATTTTTATTATTGCTTCCCCTTCATTAAACTTCTTAAATCACAATTATAATATCCTTGGAAAGGAAATGATATCCCTGTAATTCTCCACTTACTTTGTTCAAATTTCCTACCTTACGATAAGCTCCTGACTCTAATTACGACTTCTGATTCATGTTAACTCTAACAATACACCTAAGTACATTTTTTTGTTAAGCCTGAATATATTTTCACCTATTGTATTCATCAGTCTCGCTTTGTCCCATTTCCTTTCCAATGTTTTATTTCTCTTTCACCTAGTCTCCTATCCATTAATACTGTAACGTTTATTTAATATATTTTAATCTATCATACTATTAATATTTATTGTTAAGAACTGAAACATTTTTTTTCAGTTTAAACTTTGCATTTCCTTTTCTCATTTATTTTTGTATTTCCTTCATGTTTCAGATTTTGTTTTATCTTTCCTTCATTGAGTTCCCTTTTTAATAAAGCCAAATTAGTTGTTACTACTATACCTCTTTTTAAGTTCAGATGTCATAAATTGGTGGATTAAGTTTACCTTAGGCACTAGGTTGTTTTCAGTCCATGGGCCCCCATGAATCTCTTTGCTGAGTTAGTCTGAAGCAGCTACAATTTCCAGGTAAGAGCAGATAGCTAATTAGCATTAGCTACTGTTCTAGACTGCCATATTAACATGCACCTTTCCCAGTGATTCATGCTATGGCCAACACCAGGGGAAAACTATATCAACAACAACAAAAACAATAACAATTCACTTATCTCTGTATTGATAAGATCACAATAAGTCTGAACCATGGTATGTCTACAACTAAAGGGGTTTGGCTTCATTGACCTGCATGCACCCATAAAGATTTAAAAATGAAAATGTCATGGATATTCAGAAGCCATGTAGCTGAAACATTATTATTATGTCCTTAAGTGGTCATTTTCATATATCCAATGGGCCTCCACTACAGGAGTAAGTTATTATGCAGTAAACACTCTAGCATAGTTATGTCTTTCTTGCAGTTTTACTGAATGGTTTGTGAGTATAACCTTTTTACCCTTTGCATGGATATTGTTTTGGATGTTTTGCAAGCACTGCTTGAGGGCATCAATATGGGTTTTAAGCTCTGTGTTTCTAAAGTATAGCCAAACAATCAACATATGCGGTTCTAATGAGGTCAAAAGAACATCTGAGACATGGCATGTCTACAACTAGTGGGGGTTGGATTTATTGGCCTGAATGTACCCATAAAGACTTAAAAAGTAAAAAGTCATAGATATTTAGAAGCCATGTAGCTGAAACACTGCTATGTCCTTAGGGGTCATTTGCATATATCCTGTGGTCCTTCACTAAATGTTGTTTAAAGTATAATACAGTGATGGCTCATGCTTGGCTAAGTCTTTCTTGTAGTTTTTATTTAATGATTTGTCTGTACAATCTTTTTGCATGTAAACTGACCAAAATTCCTGCTACGCAATGAATATGCTAACCATAACTCTCAACCAATCAGGGACAAATCTCAACAGAATCATGGACAAATCCAGAAGTGATCAGGGATACTTTTAAAATGTTAGTATTAACCTGAAGCATTGACATAATAAGAGGATATGAATTAATATACATTTTCTGAACTAAAAGAAGTCTATATCTCTAACTACTATAATTATTTAAGTGCAATTCACCACCTTTTCTCCAAAAGTCACCAGTTTTAAGAGAGAGTAAGAGGGACAGACCTAAAATTTGAGTCAATATTCAAGATGTACCTGGAAATCAGGGGGTTGTTGATAGGTATGGCACTAACTCAATTATTATACAACAGAATGCAGTTGCAAATTTTACTAAGGTTCCACTGAGTCCTCCAACACAACAGATCACAACTCAACATGCTAGTTTGCTTTTAAGGTGCTGTTAAATTATACCATATCTAGCAATGCAACACAACTTTCTCTTTATTCTGTGTTCCTGAAGTCATACCTAAACTGACAAAGTAGTGTCCAAATGAAATTTCCAGAGGGAAATGGAAAAAGGAAGCCGTCAAGGCAAATATGTTCACTAACTAAAAGACCTGCAAACATTACTTTCAATTATTTTGCTTTCTGGACAAAGACAAAAATGATTGTTGTACAAAGACACAAAATAGGAGACTGTCTTTAAATATTACTCTAATTTACTTAAAACCACATTAATTGAACACCAGGGTTTGCATCAACATCATAGCTCTTCATCTTTCATTCCAAAATGTACAGTACTACCTCTCATAATAATGTGAACAGCATGGAACATGAACTGTTGTAAGATTCAGAATGAGAACATCAAAAACTTGTGCTGTGAGGTAAGACTTTAACTTACAACATGTATTTAAAGCTTAGACAGGATATATGATTTAATTTAAAAGATCAAGTTTTTGCTAATGCATATTTAACTACTTATGGCTGCCAGTCACTCAGCATCCTAAGAGACTGCACAGACAACCTAGCTCTGGAAAAAGCCTTGAAAGGTCAGTTACCACAGTGTTACCATCTTACAACCAGTGTCCACTGCTCCCATTACTGCTGCATGCTATTAGTTGAATATAAGTTTATAACTTCCTGAGGACTTTGACCTCACAATCATTGCCCTTCCGAATTCAACATGTGGGAGATGTGCAGTCTGAGTGGTTAAATAGTCAGACACTTACTGCCTCTTCCCTCTTATAGATAAAAAATGAAAATAGATAAAATAAAAGCAGTATTGTCAAATGCTGGAAGATAAAATAAAGCAGCACTAGCAAGTACCCGACTCTGCAGATGAAAGTACAGCTGCAGACGCATACATTCTTACTAAGCTACTGATCCAGTAGACATGAATTAATACCAGACCCTGACCTAGTGTTAATCCTTTTTAGTAATGTCCAGAGGGTCCTCACCAGGATTGTACTCTTACCTACCCAGTCATCCAGGTTATGCTTACAAAGGGTCATGGAACTACTCTGTCTATCCCCTAAGGAGATTCTGTTCCATAAAAACTAGGAGACTGGAACATAGTATCCCTCTGAAAGACTATGTGGGAGGTGAGAGGGCAGGTTCAAACTCAGGACTATACTATGGCATTTGCACTGTCAAGCCACAAACTACGTACATGTGTCTGTCTTCTTGTACATGGACATATGGCTGCAATGTAGACATAGCTTTATAATATGAAATTGTGTGGCTTATTTTACATGCTGTATGCTGGCCTGATTAAATGGCCTCCAGAATCCCTGGACCCTGGGCAACTGTCTGAAATGCTTCTGTTATAATCCTTCACTGTATGTCATCTATTGTACCCCCCCCCCCCCACCCCACCAGTTTAGACTCCTGCATAACTGGTGTTTGTTGATATTCTATAGTAATGCAAGTTACACTGCAATAGCTTCCTCCTATTTACTTAATGTTGATTTATAACATATCTCATACAGATGCTTTTCATTTCATAAAAACAAAAGATTTTTATACTTCAGCTATTGTACTCTTAAATTGTCCAGATTTAAACTTATTAAACTTTTTATATTAAGTACTTTGCTTTCAAATGGCCCTAATCTCTTCTATAACTGGCAGACATTATTTTGATTGCCCTTTGTAATATAAGGTTCCTTTAAAATGCCCTAATGAAAGAAAATATCAACAAATTCTTATTTATCACAGTCACAGTTTAAAATCCTCTTTAAATGTCTACCTTGACATCCAGAAACAGTTTTGATAGTGCGATGAAATATTATTTTCTTCCAGAATTTTACATCTTTGATGCATCAATATTTTATCATTTTCATTTATCCCTTTCATTTGTCTTTTTTACATTTTTTTTTTATAAATGTATGATTCCATAATTCTAAAGAGTTATTAGCAATATATTTTGTACTTTGTGTTATGCCTTTCTGACTTATTCTTTAGGAAATATATGCTATTAATAAGTCTCAACTGTACCACATTTATGAGGAATATTCCTCATTCTGAGTATTAACTAGCTTGTGTTCCATGTTGTTCCATGTTAAAAAGGTTTGTCTTAAAATACTGGCTATGATTCATAAAGTTACCATGTGTACACCTCTGTGTTTAAGTCGCTCTACCTTTTTTACAGTTCAGCAACTACCTTACACAATGCTTCATAGTGCTATAACACAAAGACATGCAGCATACAGCACTGCATAGGGCTGGTCCCACAGCTGTACTGAATGCTAATGAGGCTGTCTGGAGGAAAGGCATATGCTAATTAGCCATGTGCTGTTCACCCAGAACTGCTACAAGGAAGACATCTACATCGTGAGAAGTGCCTAAATGTGAGGAACAATTAGTAAGCAGAGATAAAATATATTTAAGCTCCTTAATGGTATTGATGTCATTACTGGGGTGGAGGGAACCACTAGCCAATAAGTATACAATATACTTAAGTACCTGAATGACACCAACATCACAATGAGATTGTGTCTTTTGTTACTGTCTGGATGTCTCTATGTTGTACAGTTTATGACTATATAAAAAATGGTCTCACAGCATTATGTGTTATAGTGTTTGTTTTCTGGGAGTGGGCTTGGGGGAAACAATCTACACATATGAAAAGATGGCTTTTTTTTTTAAATCAAGTCAATACCCTCTTGACTCAAAAGATGAAATGGTATGGAAACACCTTTTCCTTTAGATTGTTGTTGTGGGATGTGTTACATTTGACATATATCTATTCTATATGAATTGACATTCTTGCCCAATTCATTACATATATTGCTCTTTGTTTACAGTTACTATTCTCAGATGTAGTCCATGTGTACTATAATTTTTTCTCACCTAAGAACTATTTTTGTTTAATTTAGAATATTAAGTCTTGTGCACAACTTATTTCTTACTTGAAAGAAAAATGAGAATTACTTTTTTTCCTTTCTGACAATTTTTGCTCAAGCCTGCCACTCATTGCATCATATTTTCAGTAACCACATTTCAAAGTCAGCACCAGTACATTTCTGGAATTCTTAAAATTTTTCTTCTGACCCTGGTAATTGCCATGTAATACCCAGAATCTAGTCTTTCTTCTAGCAGTTCAACATGCTTATCTAACAAATGTGCTTCATTCATCATATCTGTGTGTATTTCCTTGTCTTGTCTATATTTCATTTTCACATAATATATCTATATCATCAGCTACATCATTTGCAATCTTGAAGGCATCTTGTATAAAGTTTTCTGAATATGCTTTGCAAGGATTTATGGTTGTTTACAGCTAATGATTCACTTGCAAAACAGCAAATGTATTCAAATCACAGTATTTTAATGTTGAAGGTGTTGTGACCAGTTTCATAAGCATTTCAGAACTCTTTATCTTGCTCATGTCCAGGATGCATCTTGTTTTTCTAGCTTTCTGAGAGGCCATTTTATTTTAAACATTTTGGATACAAACTTTAGAACATAGTGCATTATTCTTAAACATTCCTGAAATGCCTACTTGACTTCTAGAGTTGAAATTTGCAGATTGCTTTGACTTTTCCTATACCAGGATTCAGTCTCCCTGAAGATATTTCAATCTTGCCTCTTTTATTTTACATTTGCTCTTCTTCACTTGAAATCATGCTGTCCTAATCTTTCTAGTAATTGTATCAGTCTCTTGTCATGCTCTTTTTCTGTCTTATCCCACAGCAGTAGATCATAATTTATGCTTAAACTACATTCTAAACTTCCAATTACTTGTGCAGCAGCGTTTTGGGACATGTCTATTGGTAATGAAATACCAAAAGAAAAGTCTAAGAAGCAGTATCTTCCTAATGGCATATTAAATGTGAACATTTTCTTAATTTAGCTTTCTCTGTCAAAATCAATGATTTGCATCTATAACTGAAAATAAATATTTAGCACTAATGAGACAAATTCTACAACTGAAAGCAATAGGTAATGTCCTCTTCTTTATATATATATATATATATATATATATATATATATATATGTATATATATATTTTTTTATTTCTCCCCATTGCCAGCTGACAGTCAGTCATCCCTTACTCAGGAGCCATCATAGAGGCAACCATTATTAGTTTTGGGGCTAGGTCTTAAACCTATCACATGATGATTGCTGTGAGCATTTATGTTACTATCTGTAGCATTTATAAAATCTGCTGGAATGTGGATAATCACATACATATGCTTATAAGGGATAGCATCATTGGCTTGGAATGTCAAGCCCGCATCCTCTGGTTCTACTGCCATTGTTGTGCAAGACTCTGGTTTCATAGGAACCTCCAGTTTCCTTCTCCTAGGGTGGGTGAGTTGTTGTAACTGTTCAAATCCCCAAACTGCTAGTGGAACTCAGGTCATCTGGGTAATAGTGACAGTTTCATCCCTCTATGACACAGAGCAAGGTGGTAATACTCACTTTTAGTCACCTTATACAGATCTTTGAGATTAAAATTAATACATATCTCATATTTTTATAACAGTGACCATACTATTTACTCACTGTGCTGGAATTAATTCCTTCTTAACGATATCTAAGATAGCCAATTGCTTAAATTCATACCAGTTGTACATCTAAGAGCTACAATTGCCTTCCCTTATAGCATAGATTACTGAAATAGCATCAGGATTTATTTGCATATGATATTTTGCTAACAAATTTCATAAACCTGTCTATAAATAAATAAATCAACATTGTCATGAAGAGCATTATTACTGTGGTCCTATGCCGTATTTAAGATGTTTCTGCAAAAATGGGATTTGTGCATGTACGTTTTGCTTTTATGCTATAAATATGTTTTAACATTCCAACATTTTCACATCTGTATGACCTACACTGCTAGGAAAATTAACTCTTTTAAGTACTACAACTTGAAACATTATCTAGTACATCCTCTCTTTATCATCATACATTAGTAGCTTTTGATCCAATGGCTCCACATTCTACCCTGAATAAGTTAACAATGTGCATGCAGCTCTCTTTTGTGTTCCTTTCAGAACCAATGATTCAAAGTATTTTTAGACTCAGTATTACAGTCTGTATATGTCCAGTTTAAATTCATTTTTGCTTATTAAATCTCAGTATTTATTACCCCCCATCTGACTTGAACTGGTGTCTCAGTGTCTCTGTTAAATACTGAGATTTAGTAGTACCAGTAATAAGCTTATGTTCATGTTCTTGTTCTACAAAATGCAAATTATTTTATCCAGACTTGTTTTGAAAATCATTGTTTCTAGTATAGATTCTGCTAAATTAATTGCAAACCAAACAGTGTTTGTTCTCATGCTTTTAGCCTGCCTTGCAAGACTCGCATTTCACATGGATCCCATTTTTGATGCATCTCATAGCTCTGGTTCTAATCTCCATTACTCATACCACATTCTAACTTAATTCCTCACATTTATTTTCTTTACTCCCGTTTTATCTTTGATAAGTTGAGGTATACTTCTGCCCCACTTCTTAATAGTTTTTCACCCCCGAAAATATGTTTTTGTTATTAATAAATTGCACAGTTCATCATCTTTGCAATCTTGGATGTGTTTCTTTAAATCAGTTATACAAGGGATCTTCATATTCTGAAGGATTTGAGACCCATGAAAACAACAAATACTGAATAAATGGTAAGTTTGTTTAAGATCATAATAATTCTCGAATGTCTTTTTGAATTGCTGCTGTTTTTTACTTTTCCTCATCCAGAAAAGTAAAAGCATTGAATAAATTCAAAGCTTCCTCCCAGTGCTCCTGTCCTTCATGAGGTATGCTATTAGAAATGCAGCATGTGTACCATCTCTTTCTAGGCATTAGCATTTAAAGATTTAAACTCAGTATTTTAACAAAGGAGAAGCACTGGCACAGACACACAAATGCACACACACACACACGCACACACACACACACACACGCACACACACGCACACACACACACACACACACACACACACACACACACACACACACACACACACACACAGACCCATACACACAAACACACATGCGTGCACATACTCAGACACGTGCACTCATATACACAAACACACATACACATGCGCGCGCACGTATGCACATTCTCAGACACACACACACACATGTACTCTCACACACACACACACACACACACACACACACACACACACACACACAAACACACACACACACACACATACATACACATAAACACACATGTACACACATACTCAGACATATGTGCGCACACACACACACACACACACACACACACACACACACACACATACACACACACACACACACACACACACACATGCGTAGCAGTCTCTTAACTCTTTCTAAAGAGGACTAAGCAAAGTAGCAGGATGAGAAGTATGTTTACACAAGTTTTCAGCAAGGTTGTAACTAGATATACTGTTTGTACTCATATTCTTTTTCTGGGGGGATTTCTTGGGAACACTATGTCTTTTTGAGCCCAAAATATGTCAACAGCTCTATAAATGATTTAAAAGGGCATATATTTATACATAAATTACTTAGAGTCAGGACTAGGTGGAAAAGCTGCAAAAGATGCATGCATTTATATTGAAATAGCAATGTTCATGACCAGGTGCCGTCTCTATTCATGCAAGCTGTGCTAGTGTACAAGAATAACAGGATATTAATACAAAATGAAGATGCATGTCTATTTGCTATACTCTTTGCATCTGATTTCCTGTAAATATTTTACTATATATATCCAGCTTTCCTAATTTTTAAATTAATCTAAAATCTGAAGTCTGAAAAGAAATGAAACTGAGCTTGCAGGCCACAGTCAGAATCACTAATGGTAGTAAAGACATTTTATATATTGTTGTTTGGAATCCACTACACATTACTATTAAACTGTGTTTTATTGTACATAATGTATTACTGTTGTACAGTTTACTATTACACAGATCACCATTTATTACTAAGATAACACAGAATGTCAGGAAAATACCGGAATTCCAATGAGTCTGCAAACATAACTCCAAGAAATTTCCTTTCCTGTGCAGGGCATTTTCATCATAAAATTGAATGATGATGCAGTGACTTAATTGTACACAAACGTTGGTCTTTTGCACTCAAAACATTGTATTCCAACTGTCCTGCAGTTCTCTTTTAGCAGTAATAATTTGATTGTTGCTGAATATTCTATGATTTCATAAAGTTTACATTTTAAAATTTTACCCATCTTGAGTCTTGTAACTCTCCATGAACAAAAAAAACTTAGTTTATATCACTAAAACTAAGTTTTCAGTCCTCTTCATGAGGCTGTGACGCCATATGACAGAAATTACAAAAGTATGGAAGAGACAGGGAAGTTACTGTGGCTGCTGGGGCAAAAATAGCTCTTCGGGCTTCACTAAGATCTGCAGTGTACCGTTAGGCATTTACTTATTTTGTTTATGTATTTGTTGATCAGGACAGAATACTAATCCAAGTGGGCCATTTTCAGGTTCAGCCCAGGATTTGCAATCAAGATTGAAACCAAGCAAATCAAAGATTAAAAGATATAAATCACACAATTATTTGCACAGTAATTACAGTTAGTAAGAGAGTGTAAACATAACATTGCAGTTCCAATTACCAATGGAGTATATGCAGAACTATACAATTCATTATTACAATAATTTTCAGGTAACATGCTGCTACTGCGAAGCAGGAAAGGAATACTTGATACAGTCATGAAGATGAAAACAGAACAGGGAGAAACAGGCAGGGTAAAGCAATGCAAGTAGAGTTTGTGATGAACAAAGACCTGTGATTGGAACCAAATAGACTAGGCTGCTGTTTTGATAGATTCTATACTTCTGCTATATTTCTGATTATTTTTTTTTATTTTCCTGTCAAGAATTCCATTGTGCCTCAGGGGAGTGAATGTTTAATGTATTTAGCTTTTATAGATGACTGTCAAAAGGGCTATGCCAACAGTTATTTGATGCCCTTTTGATCAAAGCCCTTTCAGTTAAGCTGAATAGATCAGAAATGGCAGCACGCTAGTACCAGTTATCAGGTACATGTGCATATTCCCACATATGGACAGTGTGGTGGGTCTTGACTTTTAGGTTATTTTGTTATCTCACCCATGTAGTCTAATCAGCTTAACAAATTGAGCTTTTTTTCATATGACAATTGAAATAACATACCATACCTCTCTAAAGTCTGCCCAACACCTTAGCTGCCTTTCTTTGGATGAACTTTAAGTCTTTTAATATCTGAGAGATGCATTAACCAGAAACAAGTGAATAATTCTGTATAAGCAAAAATGAAGGATTAACAGATGGATAAAATTTCCTATATGTCCTTACTATCTCCTTATCTATCTATCTATTAAAATATCACATTATCCCCTACACAAAGGTGGCCCCTCTTATGAATTCACAAACTAACATCCAATTGCTGTCCTATCTCCCCTTTCCAAAAACTCAGAAAAATGTATTCCTTAGCAACTACTTGACTATGTCCTTAACAACATCCTCTTATCTAACACTCAGCATGGTTTCCGATAAGCATTGTACTGATACCGCACTCATCAGTTTCACTAACACTGTAAATCACCCCAAAAATTAAGGTAAACGTGTCTCAGCTGTCTTCCTCAATATGTCCAAAGCTTTTGATACAGTATCCCATCAAATACTGCTCAACAAACTAGCAACTTATAACCTCAGTGTAACAGTGTGTCTTGGTTTCATAGCTATCTTTCAGACAGACAGCAGTCCACTAGATGGGAAATCATACTGCCCCCTCCTACCCATCTCTGTGGGAGTCCCCCAAGGCTCCATCCTTGAACCACTCCTCTTTATTATATTCACCAATGAGCTCAGGTCCTCCACTCAACTAGTCACCATTGTTCAATACTCTGATGATACCTCTCTTATCTGCTCAAGCCCCCTCTCCCCAAGAACTACAAGATAAAGCACAAACATCTGTCCAAGATATAGAAAAATACCTCACCAACCTTCAACTTATTCTCAACTCTAATAAAACTAAGCTTATGGTCTTCTGCAATAAAAGAGCTAAGCATAATCAAATTTCTCTTACTATCTACTCCAATAGTACAAAAATAGAACCAGTTATTCAAACTAAACTTCTTGGTGTAACAATAGATGACTGTCTAAAATTTGACATACACATATCACTGACAATCAGAAAAGTTCACAGCAAACTCCGCTCACTTTAAACAGCCAAACCTTTCCTAACTAATTATGCCAGACTTTCCATTGACAGATTCCCACCTACTTTCCAGCCTTCTTTATTACTCACAAATCTTCACCAACTTGTGCAATACCTACCTAAACAACCTTGAGAGTTGTTATAACAAAATAGCCAAGTTTGCTGTAAACCAGCCCCATAAATCACATCACTGTACCACACTTCACCAACTCAATTGGCTTGAACTACCCAACTTACTGAATCTAAACCAAGTTGCCATAGCTTATAATATCATCCACACACCTGACCTTGCCCAGTTCTTCTCAACCTGGTTGAACCAAACACTAACCACAGGTGCCTGAGATCTTCTGATAAACTACTGCTTAAGGTAAAAAAAAAAAAACTACAGTGACTGTCTTTATGTAAATAAAATATCCAAATCCTGGAACCTACTCCCCCAGCATATACTTAAAAATCCTGACAATCGTACATTTAAACTACTCTTAATACCTTACAAACCACTGGCTATGCTCCTGCATCCACCCAGGCTAACTCCTTCAACCTGACTAACTTCTACTCAAAAATTCCAACTGTCTCAACTATATACTTCTGTTTTCTTCTCTATTATATCAACCTTTTGAGAATTCTCATCATGTAATATTCCTGTTCTGTCCTTCCTTACCTCTTACCCATCACTAAGTTTATATATAGAAAAAAAAGAGGATTGTGAATACAGACTTTTATTTTGTATATATTTTGCATATTACCTATCTGTATTCAGATATTGTATTTTATCTCTTTTTCTTGTACGTTTTACTTCCCTTATCAGCATCCTGAAATTTTATCTTGCCACTTTCATGTAAGTAATTTGTTTATCTTTCTCATGTGCTATGTTTTTGTCAGCCACTTGTCTTGAAGCTTAACTCCCCAGGTCTCCTGTGAAAATGGGCCCCTGGCCCAGACAGATACTACCCGGTTAACAAATGTAAATAAATAAATAAATAAATATTTAATTATTGTTTGTTAAACAAACTCTTTTCAGTGACAACCTGGGTGCAAAGCAAAAAACAGTACAATCAATATATTTGTATAGTAAAGTAAAAACAAATTTATAATTCAAATAATTTGAGGTTACACACTGAGTACAACAAGAAACGAGTAAAATTTGAAGGGAAATGTTCAGATAGACAACAAAACTTCTAAGATACATCTAATAAGTTATTAATATAAATAAAAATCAAATGTGAAAAAGCTTATAAAAGTCATCTAAGATATATATATATATATATATATATATATATATATATATATATATATATATGGGTTCACTTTATAACATCGAAATACTGAAATGTTGAATTTCAGTATCTCGAAGCTATAAAGTCGAATGTTACAAATAGCGAACGTTCATAATCGCGAATTTCACATATCTCGAATATATGTCGCATTCGCGGTTATGAAGTTGCGCTACGTAATGTCTGGGTTTGTGTTTTGTTGGTGCGCGGTGCCGTGTGTGGATGTAGGTGTTATGTCAGGTAAGTGAGCGTTTTGTAAGGGTTTTGAGTGGGAGTTAGAGTGTGTGTGAGGGATTGGAGAATGTGCGTGTGTGAGTGAGCTTTTGTTTTGTGTTTGTGCAATCTTGGAGTTAGTATATATAAGTAGGGGGGGTGTGGGGGGGCTTGCCCCCCTGCTTATGTGTGTGTGAGTTGTGTATGTGTGTTGTTTTTTTGTTTATGTTGCGATGTGGGTGTTGTGTTGTATGTTTAGTGTAGTGTAGTGTGTGCGGTGTTTTCGGTTATGTGGTTTCGCGGTTTTTGTTTGTCGGTGTTTTGTGGATTCGGTTTTATAGTCTCGAGATACTGAAATTCGATATTTCAGCATTTCGAGGTTATAAAGTGAATCCATATATATATATATATATATATATATATATATATATATATATATATAGATAGATACACATAAACATAGAAAAACGTGGAATAGGAATAGAAGCAACACAGGCAAGGCTAGGATAGCTAAGGTGGTGTGGTAGATTCTTCACCATTTTGGTGTCTATAAGCTAGTTGATGTTATTAGGAAGGGCCAAGTACAGAAAGTCCATTAATGTTTACATAAAGATTTGTTCTGACAAACACTTACCGAGTAAAGAATGGAAAGGCAAGCAAGAAAAAATAGAACAGCTGGGAGGATTGCCTAATGGTTAAGGTGTTTGCCTTACAAACACAAGGTGCAGGGTTTGAGTCTGACAAGCGATAATTGACTGAGCTTAAAATGTCTTGCAAGGGCAGTTAGCTTAGTACTAACCTATGAACCTAATAACAGGGGAAAAAGTAAATTACTAATGGTGTAAAATATGAGGAAGAAAAAGAGCAGGAAGACAGAAAATAAAGGGGGGGTTATTTGCATATTTGTAGGATTAATATTCATCTTTACTTTAGAAGTGGTAGGCAGGAGGTGAAGATTGGCTTTAATCTTGCTAGTGATGTACTTATAACATCTATCTCTTGTCCAGAGCTCAACTACATTTGTAGAAGTTTTTTAGATAAGTCAGTATCTATCGTCAGAGGCCCCATAATTCAGACTCTGATGACAGCATTATTTTCTGAAGCTTTTTCCTGAGTTTGCCCTTAATAATATTATCGGGTTGTTTCTCACATCAATGGAATTATGGCTGGCACAATTTCAGGATTCAATATTTGAAGATGTTTGTACAATTCGTAGAGAACTGACATGAATATTTACATTAGTATCATTGATAAACTGGATGGAAATGTGTATCCAGCTTTTGATATGTCCTTCAGTAAAATTTACTACCACCTCTCTTTGTAATAGATAATGTTTCATACACTGGACAGTCTGCACTGTTGTGTACCAAGTTTTAAAAGGAAACTTACATGGGACTGTGCTGAATACCTTACAAGGAATAGAATATCAGTAACTCAGTACAACTTTGTGCAGTTAGCATGACATGCTTCATTGGTTAAAAGGTGCCCCTCATTTAGAAGCCACCAGTAAAAACATAATCATAAAAAAAAAAAAAAAATTCACCCTGTAATAGACACAGTGTTCCTTGCTTGGGTGACTGGTTTTCAGAGGTGTCCAACCAATAACTATAAGATTTCTCATATTTGTCCTGGAAGGGCAAATTCCTTAACATATCTGTATGCACTAATCTTGTGTAACCCCTTGGTAATAAACGCATAACAGTCCCAAGCCTTTTTGTTGAATGTTTTCATTAGGTGAGAGGTGACATTTATAAGTATCCCCAACAACCCTTGCATACAGGTTAAGGATTCTCTTACATTTATTTAACCAGTTTGTTGTGCTTGATGTCATTCTGTGTTGTCACAACTCATCTACCTATCTATTACTGGCATAAAATGCATGACAAGAAATAATTATTACTTTGCATTCTTCTTTGGTCACATGTTTTCCTGTCTCCCCTACATGATTGTGACATGGAACACAAATCCAGGTTGTCATACCAGACTCATCCTCCAAAAATCTTGTTTCTGATCTCCTCCATCCAGCTTCTCTATTTTAAGTTTATCATACAGCTTCCATGTTGCTGCAATTCTTCCGCTCTTTTGTGTAGCTTATTTTACCAGTCTCTAATCTGCTTCTACTCTAGGTACTGCTCTTTTGGTACAGGATAACTCCTCCCCACTGAGCTCTTCTGGTTGTTAGAAGTTCATACAAACCCCAGCTCCAAGGCATGGGGGGGTCCCTGACTATGCCACAAGCATCCCAAATTTGATTAGTGTCAGTGTGCTGGAGGAACTACGTGGGAAGGGTGGTGAAGGAGCAGAAACAGTTAAGTTGCTCCTCCTTTCAGTAGGTGGGGTCTCTGCATGTGATCTAGCACTCCCTTCAGGGGTGTGGGGTAGTACTGTAATCACACAGTAGATAACCAATAAATTTGGCATACCGGTGAGGATAGGGGTTAACCAGCTTATCGTCTAGGTGCACTTCTATGTGTACTGAATGATTCTGCTTTGCACAACTCTTCCGTCTGTAAGAATTTTATGCTCTAATCTGTATTCTTAGACATGTTGTTATTCTTCAAATCATTAACAATAATAACAGTAACATCAGTATTTAGAATAACAATAGAATAACAGCAGTTAAAACAGCAACTCCTCTATTTTTTAAATGCTATGACATCTGGAGAAGAAAACCCATTTTTGTATACTGGTTAACTGGGATCATCTATTGGTTTAATTAGAAGTTGCCCTTATCACAGCTGAAAATGGATAGATGAAACAGTTTTGGCATTTGATCAAAGAAATATGGTATTTTAAATGAATAATCCATTGGTGCATCGGTTAGCATTGTCACCTCACAGCAAGAGGTTCTCCCATTCGATTCTCAGCTGGAATGCCTTCTGTGTGGAGTCTGCATGTCCTCCCCATGGTCGAGTGATGTTAAAGACATGCAGGAAGGTGCGTGAGTGAATGGGCGTGCCTTCTTTGAAGGTTGGGTATCGGGCTGGCAACTCGGCACAGTAAAAATCCACTGCCGATCATTAGTAGAGCAGAGTTCTGCTGTGGTGACCCCTAAACGGGAACAGCCGAAATACTTTTTTAATCCATTACTAGATTTTATTTTCCAAACAACCTATTTGCTGCATGGCTTGGGTTATTACAGGTTCACTAGGAGTAGTGATGATAACTAGATGCAATGCTATGTTTTGTAAGATAGATGAGTAGACTGTGAAGTACAGTACACTGGCAGTAAATGAATGCAGGGATATTGAGGTGAAAGTTCGAACAGCATTGTGAAGTAAATTGCAAGAGGTGTGTAAGAGAGAAAGTTTAACAAATGGGGTAGTCTGGCATATGGTGTAGAGAGTTAAAATTATAAATTGTAGTCCCTGTGTTGCAAGGTTTGATTCCTTCAACCCTCATTTACCTGTTGTGTGACCTTGAGCAAGTCACTTACTAAGCCAGTGGTTTGGGGGAACTGGGAACTTGGGCTAGTCTCCTTAATGACCTCCTAGACTGCAAGTCTAGTAACTACCTGCAATATAATTCTACCACCAAATGTGTGCAGGTTGTGATTCAAACTGGAGCTAAAAACAGAAAATCTAACAGGAACTAGATATTTCATTTAGGTATGCATGGGTATTTAACTCTTGAGAGGACATCACCATTTATACAAACTTTGCTGGTCAATTTATTTCACTGTTTGACTTTGCTGCCTCAGGTAGAATAGCATGCACTGAAGTTGCAGTTATCGGGCTGGGTATATTAAAAGAAGAACTGGAAAAATTAGAAAAGCATAAATGTTCTAAGGCACAAGGGAAGAAGGCATACCTTTGTTTTCTGCTCTGTCATTCTTTAATGACAAGTGTTTGAATTTGATGGAATCACTTTCTACTATCAAGGTGATCCAGGCAACCTATTTCATAAGTGAAAGTAAACAGTAATGTGTTTTAAAACATTTATGATGCATGCTTCAGGGATTTCCTGGTGCATGAAGCTAAAGATCTTGCCAAGGGCATGAGGTCCTTACCCCCAAGAGGATGAGATTTAGACATGTGTTAATAAATCAAATGGACTGCTGCACTTATGAAATTCATCTGTAGTGACACCAAGTCTTTGAAGCACAGAAATCATGTCAGGTGCCTAACAATGCATGAATGGCATTTTACAAAACATGAATAACATTCCTGTTCTCTTTATTAAGCTGTACTTTTCACCTTATCCATTCTGAGGAGTTTACCTATACAAATACATAATTCTAAGAAAAAGTATTATGAACTGAATAGCTTAACAGCCTTTCATCTAGGAATTTACCTATACAAATACATAATTCTAAGAAAAAGTATTATGAATCCATTTTCATTAGTGTATATTTCCTAGAAATAGCTTATTGATGGCCAACACTACTTAGCATTGCAATTTACCAGCCTCTGTTTACTACTAAATAAACTTTTGTTGTTATTGACCTGAATGTGAAATGTATATGAATAAAATGCTAATGACTTTCATAGTTACTTCCCACTGACACACTTGTCAGTAAAGAGAAAGACTTTCTGTGTTTCTACAGCACTGGTATTTTTACATGTCATGGTAACACACTGTTTGGCATCAGATAGCCACATCCCTAACACTAGCTTAGGAAGCAGCATGATTACTTTTATTGGTAAAAAGGCAGAAAACTATGAGTTAAATCATCACTTCCATGATGCTAATTAAATTCCAACAAGCACTCTGTACTGTAGCATAAATGTCAAAATGTAAATTCAGTGGTACATTACTAGGCACGTGATCCAGGACACGATCGAGGAGCCTAGTCCAGTTTCTCAACTGCCCCAGAGTACTGTCTGATTAATGACTTGTCGAGTGTCACAAAGTAGGCAAGCAGAAGTGGAGGGAATCAATCTCAGGAACACAGAAAACAGCTTATTATCTGCTCACAGTCATATGCTTCTGTACTAGCTGCCAGTCACAAAATGCCTTGAAGCGTCTTGACTGGGAATCAAATCCATGCCATGGCAAGGAAATCAAGCCTAGATTAATTTCATAACTATCCCAGAGAAATGTCTGGTTAAGTGACTTGTTCAGTGTCAGAAAATAAGCAAAAAAAGCTGAAGGGATCATACCCTGAACTGTGCAAAGCAGCTTATTAACAGCTCAGAGCTTTAATCCTCTGCATTAACTTCCAAACACAAAATGCATTACCTAACTGGGAATCAGAATCAGTGGGAAAGAGCAGCACACCTTAACCACAAGACTACCAGGGACAATATGAGGATGACATTTTTCTGCCAAGAACTTTAACTAATGCTGCATTCACCCATTTAGCTCAGCTAGAGAGTTCAGACTCAGTGATACTTCTTAGAATGAGTCACAACGTTTTGTATAGTGCTGGATTCATTTGAACATTCATGATGGTAGATTCCTAGATCACCGTTATTACAGGCAAATTGGAGCTCAAATATGCTTACCAATTGACAGAATCAAAGCAAAAAACATCCCAATGAATGTTACACTGGTTTGTAAGGTTGGTTCATGGGCCTTTTTCTTTGGTGCAGCAATTGCAATTTGTCCAAAACTGCTCATTGCCTTACATGCAGTAGTCAGGAGGCCACTGGAAATTGCAGCAAAATTAATTTCACATTTGAAGTAAAAACAAAAAACAAAGAGAGACAGAGAAATATTTTTGGGCAGTAAAGAATAGTTAAAGGAATATGGCATTATGAGTAGTTACGAACAGCATTATAGAAAATGAAGCCATTGGAAAGCATACCTCTTAATCTTTTAAATTAATAATCAGGAATTTATCTGAAGTTATCAGGAATAAAGCTTATTTATTCTATTTATAATTTTGCTGGATTTGCAGGAATACATTTTTCTGTGTCTCTAGGCTTCCTGATTGTGTTTGCTTTGTAAAGATTTTGTGGTCAAATTTGGCATTAACTGCTGAAGCTATTCTTCACAGTTTAGTTTGATAATACTGTCTACATGTGCCTTGTGGGCTTGAAGAAGGGAGATGCTACAAAACAAAAGCATAGAGAATAGTTAGGTCAGCTGGCAGTTTGGGCAAACCCACAGTTGCTGCCCACTAGCTCAATCAGAGTTGAGGAGCAAAACAAAATTCCTCCAACAGCTGTTATGTTTCTTTACAGCTCTTTGTGTTGCCTGAAACATCTTTCAGAAACACATATACACTACAACCAAATAATTTAAGCAGCCACACTCCCAGTCATAGCTTCTTAAATAACTATTGTTAGTGTTTGTAGTTGCAAGGAGTGAAAGGATAGACTTACACTTGAACTTCACTACTGTGATACTGACATTTGGCCCAGAGTAGCTGCCCCCTTCACCCTACCCTAGCTTCAGCTTTGGTATAAAGTCCTAGGGCTATTGCTGAGTGCCATTTAGCCTTTTTATTTGATCAGTGAGTATCATTTCAATATTCATGACATTAAGTTGAAGATTACAAAGCAAACAAGACTCTGCCATTGGCATTTTTTCTCTCCTCTCCTGTTTATGATTTTCATGGATGGGTCTTGGGTTGCATTCAAAATTTGTGAGAGAAGCCAGTATGGGGATGTGAAAATTGCAATTTATTGTATAGAGATGGCATTGATCTTTTTCCTTCATGTGACTGTGATCTCCAATGTGCACTAGAGCAATTTAATGCTGAATGTGAAGTGAAGTGGATGAAGATAAGCACTTCCAAATCAGAGGTCAGGGTTCTCTCCCTAATATGAGCAGCTCACGCATCACAGGTGAGGGGTGGTAAACAGATTCCTTATGTGGTGGGATTTGGGTATCTTGGTGTCTTGTTCACAAGTGAAGGTAAATGGTACAATGAGACTGACCATTGAGTGTGTGCAGCAGAAGCAGTGCTGTAGGCATTGTCTTGCCTTAACCCATTAAGCTGTCTCCATAACACATTAGGCCATAGCTACAATTTGGCTCCCAGAAAACAACAAAGTATAAAAACTTCTTATCTTCTTTTTGTAGATGATTTAAAACTGTATAGTTCTCAGATGAGGAACTGAAAGCACAACTGCAAGTGGTCAAAACTTTTTCAGATGATATAAGAATGTCATTTGGTCAGTCATACCTCTCAACCTCTTAAAGCAATAAATCTGGACAAAGGGATAAATAAAGGTGGGACAGATGCCCAAAAATAAGGTCAGTAGAAACTGTCTCAAATCTTTCAAGAACCTGGTTTAGAAACTGTCTCAAATTGTGCAAGAACCTGGTTACCAGTCTCACCTAATTAGTGCAATATTCACCATGACTGTAACTTACAGTCCATCTGGGGCAGTAGCAATGCAGTAAAATATCTCATCTTTCAGTGCAATACATGCAAATTCGTAAATTAACCATAGTGAAATACTCTAAGTCCATAGTTGTTGTTGTGTCTTTCGGCTTTTCCCAGTTAGGGGTCGTCACAGCGGAACTCCGGTCCGCTAATGATTGGCAGTAGATTTTTATGTGCCGAGTTGCCGGCCCTGACGCACAAAATTCAATGAAGGTACGCCCATTCATGCATGTGTCGACACAGAAGATGCTCTAGCTGAGAATTGAACAGGGCGTCTTACTGTGAAGCAACAACACTACCACAGCACCACCACCGCAGTGTTGTGCAATTCTCTAATGTTCACAGTGCAATACTCAAATGTCTCTTTCTGTGCAAGGATCAATGCAATGTCTTAACCAAGTAGCTGTGCAATACTAAAGTCTCATGCAAGTAAGTGTTCAGTTCGAAAAGTGTTAAAATTTGTTTCTAATTATGTGCAATATTAGTCTATCTACCTGCATGTCCATGATGTAATAGCTGGGTGTTACATGTGATAATGTCTGTGAAAATAGTCTATATGTTGTCTGCACATTGAGTCTGGAGACACGGAATTTCCTTCAGTTTTTGCACTTGTGTGATTTCTGAATGACAATAAAGTTTACTTTGACTTTTGACTTTGAATTTTAAATATTGCTCTTACAAACTTAGAAAGTTGATAAAATGACAGGTTTTGCATTAGCATGAATTTTCTGATGGGTATGAAGTCTGAAGCTCAAATGTCTGTCATTATTTTCTAACTTCAGTCTTTAATGATTTTCCACTAACTTGCCAGAAAACCACAGTTTTATGAAGAACGGACCAAAAATATGAAGCAAAAATCTGGACATTCTGCAAAAACCTATATAGTTGAGAGGTATGTTTAGTCTTGATAAATGTGCAAAAGCAACCTTTAAAGCAGGAAAGCTGCAGCACCAAGAAAACATCAGCCTTGAATAGGAATGTGACATAAAAGAGTTTGAGCAGGAGGGTGTGTATAAATATTTGGGAACTGATGAAGGATCAACAATAAAACATGAACAAATGCGAATAAAACTTAGAAAGGAATATTTTAGAAGACTGAAAATAATACCAAAAACAGTAGTGACATCTGGGGACAAAGTCCAAGCTATAAACCAGTTTGCTCTTCCTGTCCTACCTTACAGTTTTGGAGTGATTACAGTATTGGATCAGTTAGAGAGGAAAACAAGAAGGATGCTTCATGCTTACCAAATGATTTATAAAAATCACTGTATACCAAAACTATATTATTCTCTGTACTGAAGGAGGTATGGGCCTCCTTGAAACTGACTGCATGTATAGATCTGCAGTCATAAGACTGCATTCATATCTGCTGACCTCACAAGACCAAATGTAGTGAAAGTTTTAAAACATGAGGGGAATAAGTCTAAGATGAATCCGCTGCTTAGTTTAGCAGAAGCATGTCAATGTCAAGTGGGAATGGAAATCTAACCAGAAGTAGATAAAAATCAAGCAGCAACTGAATGTGCCAAAAAAAAGAAAGAATATAAGGTGAAGGATGAGATGAGAATTCAAGAAATGTGGAAAATGCATAAATATAGTTGCAAGTAAAGAAAACTCTTAGAACAACCTCATGTTGATCAGGATTGAGTGCAGGAATGGTTAAGGAGAGGTGAATTTAAACCAAAAGACGAAAGGTTAATACTGGCAGCCCAAGTTCATTGAACATGTGAAAGAAACAGACAAATGTAGGTTTTGTAAAACCGAATTAGAAACACTCACTCATCTTGTTGCTGGATGTGATATAAAAATGGCAGGAGAACAATATGGCAAGACTGTTGCACTGGGGATTGTGCAAACATTATAATACTGAAGTACTGAAAAACAATTGAAACATGAGTCACAAAGCATTATAGAAAATTATGAAGTTAATATCACATGGGATCACCCACTACCAAGAGTTCAAAAAATAGATGCAAGAAAACCGGATATAGTAGTCCATGAAAAGAAGACAAAAGTAGCACTGATCATTGAATTTGTTGAACCCAGTAACTTACATACAGAGAGGCTAAAGTCATAAAATATCAGGATTTGCAGGCAGAAATGAGGGCAATTTGGAAGAAGGATATCTGGACAGTTCCAATAGTAGTAGGAACAAATGGGTCTTATAAAAAAAATTACAATTGCATTTAGATCTGTTACTGATACATGTAACTCAGTATGAATTGTAGAATGAGACAATACTGGGCACATTGTGGGTGCTGCAAAGAGCACTTCTGGCTAATATCAAAGATTGAAACAATACTAATTTCATGAACTTTAATCATACTTAGGAATGGGGTCCAAAAGACTTGGGGTAAATAAAAATAGAGAAGAGTCAGTAGAGATAGTCTGGGCACCTTGTGAAAATGCATCTGGGCAGAGGTGTCAGTATCTATTCATGTACCTGGTGCTGTCCCTTGATTTAGTGACCCCCTCAAGTTTAAGTTGATGACCAAAAAAGCAAACAAATTCCTCACCACTGATTAAAGAACAAAAAAAAATCTTCCATCTACTTTTAAATTGCAACAAAGTGGTATGATGTATGCCATACATGGAATGCTGGCAGTGGAATGAAGATAAATCAGGATCTGCTGATCACTCTCCTAACACTTTGCACCCCAGGCAGCTGGGCCCTTGGGCCCCACTCTAGGTATGGATCTGCCCCTTGGTATCTCCCACCGGTGCTGTACCAATAGAAGTCCACTGGGACAAGAAACCAGGCAGACCCACAAAACATTGGAAGTATTATATCTCCTATCAAAACAATCAGTAATAACCAAAAGAAAAATCTAGCAAGGCTAGACTTTCCACTGTATGATTCCTTAAACCTCTTGTTTTGCAGGCAACATGGGATATATGCAAATGGTCAGGTGTTTCTGGTATATGGCAATTCTGAATGTCCATGACTTTTTTCTTTTTATGTCTATTTACAGACAAATTCAGGCCAATAAATCCAAACCCCACTAGCTGTGGACATGCATGTTTCAACCTTCTTATAGCATCATCAGCACAGCATAAGGACTTTTTACTCATTCTTTTAGTTTGTTGGTTGGGATATTTTGCAGACACCCTAATGGTTATGGATATCAGCTGGGTATGAAAATCCTGTGTTTCTAAGGGTTAGCCAAGCATTCCACTTATGCTGTGCTGATAATGCCATAAGAGGGCTGAAATATGAATATCCACAGCTAGTGGGGGTTGGCTTTATTGGCCTGTATTTGTCCATAAATAAATGTAAGAAATGGTTGTGGATGTTCAGAATTGCTATATAGCTGCAACACCTGATGTCCTTAAAGGGTCGATTTCATATATCCCATGTTTCCGCTAATACAAGAGGTTTAAGGAATCATACAGTGGAAAGTCTAGCTTTGCTAGATTTTTCTTTTGGTTTTTAATTTTTGTACAGTTGAAACCCTGTAGCTGTTCCTGCATGCTTCCCTCCTACAATTTTGTTGATACTTCTCAGCTTTGAAGGCACATGTGGACTTGCCATCTACAACTCTCTCTCTATTATCCTGTTCCACCTGTTCATTACACTTTAGGAAAAAAAACTCATTATAATGTCCAGACATTTGTACCTCCACTGTGAAAGCCCTCTCCCCTCTATATTTTAGACTGTCTTACCACTTTTCATGTATTCCATCATACTGTCCCTTATTAATGTATGTACCTACACCATGTTCTCTCCTTCCATCCATTGTGAAAAGGATTACCTCCACTATTATCTTCTTATATCCTTTACCGTACAACCACATTAGCATATTGATAGCCTTTCTCTTGACCATCTCTCTACTACTCTGAATTTCTTCTCCCTCTAAAAGCACCAGAACCATATGCAGTGCTCTGTCTGTGAACTGGCAAGAGATCTGCAGAGTGGCAGAGTAACCTCTCTACATCTCACTGCATTCATTCAGCTTATACATTCTAGCATCTTAACGGTTCTTTCTTGCTATGACAGAATGCTTATTATTTTTTATTCTTTTTGCATCTGTTGATTTCTGATTATCCACCTCTCTCTTGGCCATTTGGTACATAGTTCCTCATTACTGGGGTGAGAGTTGGCCAAAATGGGAGATCATTCAGCCAGACATCAGGGTGTTACAAGATGTTTGTTTCATTTTGCACAGTGAAAGTTATCCACAGGTAGCTGAGCAGTGGGCTGACCATGCTAGCTGGCACCCTACGTCTGTGAGGTATTCTCACCTTTTCACCAAGCAAACCTGCCCCTCTGCCATGTGGTACCAAAGGCTACCCTCTTCAGTCTCTACGAGGAATGATTCATGCTTACATATGTGCCCCCTACCCTAAGCATGTGTACCCCCTCCTTCTCTGGGAAAGTTAAGCGGGGTCTGCTCTTTCCCTCCTCTACCATCTAAATCATGGCTACTCCAGCATCAAGGCAACTAATTAGACACTGGTCATGTAGGTCTTAGCTAGGCTCCTTTCTTGTATGCCAAATCTGGGTGGCAGCCCACTTACTTTTTGGCCTGCTTCATCTTCCTAGATCTAACATTTCTACATATACCTACTCCAAAGACGCAAACTTCCACTGGAAGATCATCAATATTTGCTGGCATGATAGGATTCTATTCCACACCCCCTGGAATAGATTCCCTATTCACAACAAGTACAGTGTCTCACTTCTATCATTTAGTGAAGATATAGCTAAATGTTTGGGTAACCATAAATTCATCCCTGACATTAATGCCAATGATCTTCAATCCACATGATCGTAGACTATCCTTATCATTACAGGAGTAATATTACTGTAATTCTCAATGGTCTTTCCAGTCATAAAGTTAGCATGAGCCTATGAACCTATAAGTGTTATAGGTGCTTGTATAAAGGCATGGTATATGTATACATTAGGGAGTTAGATACCATGTCTGAATTAGAGCTTGTAAGCATTGGACAGCATGAATAGTAGAGTGGGCCTTTGTTTTCCAGCCATTATTCCTAAAGCAGGAGTGGGAATAGGTGCTGTTTAGACAGAGCAAAAACTTAGACCTAAACTAAGGGTATATAGTGCAATTTTGAATGTCCGATGATAAGTATTCCTGTTTTCTCATATCACCTTTTTAAAGCACTTTTCTCATATTGTTAGCCTAAACCATGGCCTTTGTAAGGTTAGGGAGCCTTCTAGGTTTGCTATAGATCATAAGGAGAGGTGTTTATATTCAGTTTGTGAGTAAGTGCACTAAAGTAAATAGAATAAGGAGAAGTAATCATATTCAGTTTACACCCAAGTTGAAAGCAATTATCTGTCACATTATAGATGAACTGTTAGTATAGAAAAAAGAGGAGCTGCATGAGCAAGAACACGTCTGTATTACATAGTCGAACTTTTACAAGTTCGAACATCATATGGTTGACACCATATGATTAAACTTTCAAAAGTTCGAAAATATAATAAAAAAAAGAAACCAAAGAAAAAAGCTACCTGAACAGTTTAAGCAAGGGGGAAAGCATCCCTGCAGCCCCTACATGGGGGGCTGTGCCCCCCACACACTCCGCTCTTTAAATATACCAACTCTGAGATTGCACTACAGTGCAGAAAAGGGAAATCTTCCTATTCCACACTGTACGGAGATCAATGTTGAAACATTTGAACTTTTAAAAGTTCGATCATATGGTGTCGACCATATGACGTTTGAACTTTTAAGCGTACAACAATGTGATATAGACCCAGCAAGGACAGTCAGCCAGTTAACGTTTTGTAGGGAAAAGCAATGGTGCTCATTTTGCGGGATGTGTGTTAAAGAATCAGAAGTTTTTTGTTAATGGTGGTTTGAAATAGCTGGCTATTTTGACTGGAATTTAGAGTGATTTTTAGAAAGTCATTCTTGCATTTCCAGATATTGCTTACCTATGGGGGGCGGTTAAGTAGTTTGAATTAATGTGGCAATATTTCAATTCTGTCATCATCTTGTCTGCAATCTGCTCAGTGTGCTCCTTAAATAAGAGAGCACAGCCTAACCACATACTCAAGAATTTGTACCACTGAACTTTTTCTAATTTGTATCTTCATATCAGGCAGAGTAATAGTATGTGATGGTCAGAATTTCTGAGTGAATCCAAAGAACATACACATCAGAGGTCTCAAATTTAAAGTAGGTATACATGACCTTTGCCCTCTGACAGGGCAACAGCTTCCCATACTCAATGGAAAGTAAATCATAAATTCATACTCTCAGGAGTGTTGATGTACAAATTACAGTCTCAATGGTGTGATACATAAATTGAGTCTTGGGGAGCTCCGGTATATGTATATCAAAAATTCTACTATCTCTTCTTTGCCATAACTGGACATGATCTGCATATTTACATTTTGCTTGGATTTATGAAGTTGAGCACTCAGTTTACTGTTAATACATGCCCTAGTCTCCAGATATAACCTACATATTACACTGCTGCTCTTATTTATGCTTGGCTAATATGCTACTAATGATGTACCACAGACCACATTGTAGTTGCCACACTTCATATGCAAGTTTTATATGCTGTTTACTTACTTCTGATATACGTAATTCCTCTCTCATTTGCATAATGCCCCCTTGAACGTCTGTTTACTGACCAATGCCTTCTATCATTTAACTGTAAATTTATTTGTTGTAACTTTATTTTAATGCGTCCATAGAATGACCAGCCAGCCTCTATCTAGTTCTGTTTTTCAGTTGTGCATCATAAACTCAGGGCTTGAATGCTAAATGGCAATGACCGGATCACTGTATTGATGATGGTCCCTTACAAAAAGAATACAAGGCATAACAAACTTCCTTTACGCAGAATGCCTTAGAGCCCTTTCCCTCTACTCATTCTCCTATAGATTGCTGAGAGATGATCTATGCCTGGCTTAGAAGGCATCTGCAAACCCCCACTTATGAATCTCCTGCATATTCTTTAAGTCAAACAGTACCATAAATACAATGTTTAGGGACCTGAATTTTGTCTGTGACTTAAACAGAACATGCTGGAGAGACAGATATGTATCACAGAGACTGCCCCTCCTATGGAACAGGCTTCCCATCCATGAAAAGCTGAGTTTGTCTGTTACACAGTTTAAGTGCAACCTGGACCAGTGGATGTGGAAAAGGAAAATTACAGCAGACCTGGCACCCATGTCCCTTATGAACAGAGGTATCTTATAAATGCATGACCTTCAATGTCCTATTTGGACACAAGACAGCATTATTGTTTTGAGAAAACTTGGCTAGACTTAGAAAGGCCCCCTGGGTCATTAGCCTAGTAACAATCTATGAATGTTTGAATCTATATATGTGCACATTTCAACTAGCAGATATCACAGAAATAGAATATAAAAGTATAGAATTTACTTATTTTTTCTGGGAAATATCATAACTGGGCTAGATAAGACAGATGTTATATATTAAAAGAACATGTGAATGTGGTTCAAGATACAACATTGCATCATATAACACTATTACACCATGCACATCTACAAATAATGGTGAGGGTGAAGGAAATATTTATATGGATAAGCACTTGCAGTTTCCAACCTATCTCATGAAAAGGAAAATATTTAGAGACTGGGTAGATCACGTGATAAAAGAAATAACGTTTAATAATGAGGAATTGGCTTTGGCCTGGGACAGCTGTAAAACAATTATTAGTAACTTAGGCTGGTAATCTAAGAAAATGCTTATAGGCTATAAGAAAAGTTAAAAAATTATTGGAAGAAAAAATTAGATGGTTCAGGGCAATGGGATAAGAAGTTTAAAGAGACAAGAAAATCAGTGACAGATGATTTAGGAAACTTAAATGAATATAGAGCTAAGGCTGTGAGATTATTATTGGGAATAATGCAAGAACAACTTAATTGTTAGCAGAGAGGCAACAAAAAGTGGAAGGAATGATAACTAATATTAAAAAATAAAGTACAGGAAAATGTGAAACAGACTTAGGGGTGAACAATGAAACTGATGGTAAATTGTTATAATAATCTATATGCACAACACATAGATGCAGAAGTGAAAGTAAGTCATAATCAAGTACTTAGAAAAAACTATACCTTCCTAAACTAGGAGATGAAGGCATAAAATACTTGATATACAGGGGATGAAATCAGAGAGGTGATAGCAAGTGTGATGCCCCACCACTGGCCCAGTAATCAAGGACCCTCAATCCTAATCACTAGCACCAGTGGGAGACGTACAGTGGGAGGATGACAAGTACACACACAGTATTTCCAGATGCAACTATCTGTATCAAGCATAATTTCTCTTAAGAGCACACAGAGACCACAGTCAGTCTGGGGCTGGTTTCTCCCTCTTTCTCCAGATGCCCAGTAAGACTCCTCACTGGCACAGCTATAGAGTTGAAATCTCAGCTGAGTGGCCAGGCCAAGACCTCCAGCACCCTCTCTGTCCAACCAGTGCTTCGTGTCCCTGCCCAAGTAGTTGACACACTCGCTCTTTGAGGTTTGATTTACACACACACACAAACACACACACACACACACACACACACACACACACACACACACACACACACACACACACACACACATATACAAACACACACACACACACACACACACACACACACACACACACACACACACACACACACACACACACACACACACATTTGGGAAAGGCTGGCACAGGTTTACTAGCTATGCCCCCTTCTGCCCAGACTATACATTAGTTATTATTGCCACCAGCCAACTCTTATCATCTACTTTAAGGCCCTTAACAAAGGGTGTCCAATCTTACTGTGTAATGTTACTATCAATACAAATGGTAGTTTGACCAAGAGCAAGGCTATTAGGAGTGTCCCACAATGTCACCAAATAAATATGCAAGTATTCTCAGAACTTAAATATGTCTTACAAATATCAGCCATAATGAAAGGTTTAAATATATTTAATAACAAATAAAAGAACAAGAAAATACTCAGTATACAATCACAGTAACATCAGAGTTCAAAATTACTGGAAATATTTAAAACAACATTGCAAGACAGTTTCAAATAAATAAAGAAAAATATCTAATCTAAGCTTTGCTATATTTCTGACTATATCTAAAAGAATTATACTGTACCCTAGTACTCTTACTTCAGAGCAACAAGACAGATGTGGTGAGTGGATCTTGATGTTGTCAGGTCAAAGCCAAAATACAGAATGCTCAGTCTCTCTTCAAGAGTTGTTAAATTAATATTTCAAATATTACTGCCTGGTACCTTGGAGGATGACATCACTTCTTGTCATCTGACTCTATCCCAGGTGAAAAACGACCACTGATGCAGCTGGTAGCCTTTAGCATCTACCTGTGAAAATACATACACAAGGGCTTTTCTTAGATGTAAGGCAGATCCTGGAAGTCATAAAAAATAAGCACTTCCAAGACAATACAAAAAAAAATCTAGTTCTAGACGTGTCTGTTACTGCACTGAAACTGAAAAATAACATCATTTTATTATGTGGCCATAAAGTAATTTAAGTTCAGCTATTTTTCTAAAGTTAACCTTTTGTGTTTCACTTTCCATTGTTAAAATATATACATCTAAACAGTTAGAATAGTGCAGGTACATTTCTGTTCTATTCCAATAGGCCATGCTGTGGTTACATTTTAGCTCAGTACTTTACAAAATCTCTCTTCAGTACACATCTGTACAAACCATCTTATATGACGTACAGTTCTAATACATTTGTAGCACAAGTATATGAATCATGTTAATATTCACAAATGACATTTAATTATTTACAAAATTCCAGATAACTGGGCTGGCAGCATCTCCTTTTGTGACAGCAAGTCAAAACACTGGGAACATGCCAAGAATAGATGAAATTCCAACTGAAATCTGGGAAAGAAAATTACATACAGCAATCAACATTTGTAAGGAGTTATTATAGCAATAACCGATTACGTGGGTGTGGTACATTGAAGATTTACCCATGGGTGGTGTGGTTTAATCATGAGGGTGAAGCCCAATTGATTAAACAAAGCCAACCATGGGTCAATATTCAATATATCACACCATGGAGTTAGTTATTGCTATCATATGATTACATTATTTAAGAAAAAATGATTATGTTTTCTTAAATAATGTATTTGTATGACGGCTCTGTGGTATTCTTCTGCTTTCATTGGATATCCTGCTGCTTTTTTAGATGTGCTGCACATGTGTATGGGAGTTATGTTCTCATGCTTGCACAATACCTCAGTGCTTTGGAAAGGAAGCAATGGAGAAATGAAGATCCTGATTGCTGCTTTTGTTTAAAATAAGGTTGAAATTCTGACACTTTAGAGGTACGAGAGGGACAGGGTGGAGAAAATACAAGGGAAATCAAGTACATGTCTTTTGTTTAGAACAATGTACCTGATTTTCTTAGTATTTTTTCTGTGCTGTCTCTCTTATGCATCCAGACTGTCTGGATTTCTAATTTTATTTCTATTATTTTTTTTGTAGTGAAGAAAACTTAAAAAGTTATATCATATAGTAATGGAAAAAAGTCTGGGCGACCAGACTTTTTTCCATTTGTATATGCTCGATTTACAAATGGCACACTGTTTGGGCTGACCAATCAGCATGCTCATTTTTGAATGTTAATGGCCAGTCATTATATAATATAATAATAATCCATGGCTGGGTGGGGTAATGCTGGATTTACCCACGGTCGGCATAGTTTGGTCATGAGGGTGAAGCAATGATTCTTTAGCAGCCGGACTTTTGATATTGGTATATGCTTGATTTACAAGGGGCACACTGGTTAGGCTTACCAATCAGCATGCTTGTTTTTGAATATTAATGGCCACTCTTTGTATAATTACTAATATTCCTCTGCGTGGAGAAATACCTTCTTCTTTTTATAAAGCAGTCAGAGTGCTCTTCGCAAAAGAGGGGGAAGATTTAGTTGACCCAGTGTCTTATAGATTAATTTTACTTTTAACTCATGACTACAATGTCTTCATGACAGTGTCAGTTAAAAGACTAGCAAGAATTCTACATAAAAATATAAGAGCTGGATCAATGTGGTTTTATAGAATAAAGATAAACATTGCATAATATATAAGCAGGGTAGTATTATTTTAAAAAGACGCGATGAAAAAAGAAACACTATTACTATTAAGATAACATGCTAAAAAGCATTTTACATGGCCAGCTAAGGATTTATGAAGACTTTGGAAACATTTTGCTTTCTACGTGAATGGATAACAGTAATATTTGGACTCTATAAGGGATCCCAAGTAAAAATAAAATGTGGATAGGATAACTGTGTCACTAAAATTATAAAGAGTGATCAGACAAGGCTGTCTGCCCTCCCCGCTACTATTTGCACTCTATGTGGAACTACTGCTAAGGGATATCAGAATATCAGACATAGCAGGAGCTCAGTGGGAATACATACAGGAAAAAATTACACTTTTCACAGATGACATCATACTATATATCACAAATCCAGAAATGACAATATGGAAACCATTTCAAAAATTGCAAGCTTTTAATAAGATTGCAGGATACAAAGTAAATGAACCTAAGATGAAACACGGTGATGAATTAAATACCTATGTATATTTTGATATAAAAAATGCCATCTTCTCTGGGAGATAAGAAAATGTAATACTTGGGAGATGGCTAAATAAGGATGCAAAACACACTGTATGCAAAATAAGAAAATGGAAGATGTTTTTTATGGATAATGAAATAAGATACAGGCAATAAAATATTTGTTGTACCACTGGTTTTATATGCAAGGCAGGCATATTTCTACTAACTAGAGGACACAGTATGGCAAAAGTTAAAATGCAAGTAAAATAATTTTTTCTAGAGGAATAAGAAAGATAGAGTGCAATGGGAGAAACTGATATTACATAAGAAGAAGGCGAGTTAAAACTTCCAAACCTAGAGACATATTTTAAAGCCATACAGCTTAGACTATTGCACCTGTTGCAAGTCTAGAACTATATACTTGAATATATAAATATACAGACAGTCATAATGCCTTCTTCACATTTGTCTGCAATCTCAAAAGAATCACTCAGATCTGGTAAGAACTGGTAGTCAAGGACACCACATACACAAACGCCATAGATATAGTCAACCTGCTGGCAGACAGGTTCAGTGAAAACTTCACCCCTCTGTCTCTGCCATCAGTAAATCAGGACAACCCCAGCACCTGCCCCCCTCCCCTTATTTCTAGGGAACAAGTCATCACTGCTCTCTCAAAGGCAAAAAATACATCCTCCATGGGACCCGGTAACATCTCAGGCTGCATCCTACATGAACTCAGGCAGGAACTTGCAGCACCATTAGGCACCCCATTCAACCAAAGCCTGAGTACCAGCTTTGTCCCAGCTGAGTGGAGGACAGCCACTGTCATCCCGTTGCACAAAGGTAGAGTATCCACCGATCCATGAAATTATAGACCCATCAGCCTAACTAGTCTGATCTTCAAGGCCATGGAGCGGATTATCATGGACCTCATTAACAAGGACATTGGCAATCTCCAAACACTCAATCCCACACAGTTTGGTTTCTTCAAGGGGAGGTCATGCCTGTTAAATTTGGTTGACTTCTTTGAGACAGTCACCAAAGCCATGGATGAGGGGAAGATGGTGCACACCGCCTACCTTGACCTGGCCAAAGCCTTTGATACTATTCCCCACTCTGGTATAATAGATAAACTGTCTGAACTAGGCATAAATCCATATATTACCAGATGGATAGCAAACTGACTCACTGACAGAACCCACCTAGTCAAACTAGGGGAACCCACCTCAAGCAGGAGACTCATAATGAGCAGTCTACCCCAGGGATCAGTCTCGGAGCCTCTGTTGTTTGTGGTATACTTTTCTGAGGTGCAGGCCAAAACCAGTGGGCTATGGCTGACCAAGTTTGCAGATAACTGCAAGCTGGGCACTGCCATCAATTCTCCTACTGATGTGGACATCCTCCAAGAGGGTCTCACCCAAACAAATTACTAGTGCCAGAAACATGGCCTCAAACTGAATGCTAAAATGCATCTTCATCTCCTTTGTGGAGAGTGACATCCAAACAAATTATCACATTAATAACAAGGTCCTAAGCATGCAATCATTCGTGAGGGACTACCCAGGTTGATGCCAAAGTGACTTTTGACCACCATATTGCTTCCATTGTATGGAAAGCTTTCTAGATGGCCCACCTCACTAGTAAGGGTATTTCATCCAGGGACAGGTAGGTCATAACATCCCTGTATTCTTCCCTTATAAGACCCATTATTGAGTACAATGCCCCTTTTGGCATGTACCTCACAAAGCACATGCAGGAACTGGAGAGACCACAGAGGTTCCTCATATGGAGAATTCAGGGTCTCAAACATCTACCCTACACAGATAGACTAAAGGCTCTTTCCCTGTACTCAGTCTCATACAGACTCCTCAGAGGTGACCTCTGTCTGGCAAACAAAGCAATCTCAGACCCTACCTTGATGAGACTGCTGCATATCTGCAAGTCAAGCTCCACTCAAGTAACTCACAAACATGACTTCAACCTGGTCTGTGACATCACTAGGACTTGTTGGCAGGATAGATGTGTGTCCCAGAGACTCCTCACTTCTGTGGAATAGACTCCCTCTCCACATCAAGCAAGAGTACCTCATTAACCCTTTTTAAGTGCATCCTGGATAACTGAATGAGGAACAGAAAATATACCCCTGGGATTCTACCTGTGTCCCTGCTGGACAGGAGCATTGGATGGTGACTTGTCGGACTTAGGCCAAATTCTTGGCTAGGCTTGTAAGGGCCTCAGGGCCAATAGCCGAGTATCTGCCTATGATCCTATGATCCAATGATCCTATAAATAGAAAACAATGATGTTGTAACAGAGGGAAGGGCACAAGGTGGAAGTACAGGGTGATATCTGGGATGCTTTAGAGAAAAAGAAAAATGACAAATATGTGTTGAATATGTAAACTTTTGTTAAACAGATGTTAATCTTAATAGGTGTGAGAATTTGTAAAAAATCAGATTATGCCAATATGTTATTCCTAGCAAAATATGCAGAAAAGACAATGGAAAATGTATCTGATGTGTGGAGAAGGAAAAATAAGGAACTGAAAGACTGGGGACAGTTTTTGAAAGAGAGTGACTAGTCTTTAACATACAACAGGCAGACCAGTTAAATTATATGGGTATAGTATTTGAATTAAAAAGTAAGAATTTTAAATCATACTAAAATAATATAGTGATACTGATATTTTATAAAAAAAGCAAGGTTAGACAATGAAACAAATGAAAAAGTTATAAACAGAGCATATAAGTTAACTGATTGCAATACAAAGCTGAGAGAAGTGATAGATAAGGAAAGCTTTTTGAAGAAGAATGGAGGGAAAGTGTATTGAGTCTCCAAATATGCTAAAAATTCAAGAAAATGTAGAATATTTGCTTGGAAGTGTTTTCATATGTATGTTTGCACAACAGTAAGAATTGAAAAGATGTTCCCTCTTCCTAGGGATTTCTGTTGGGCATGTAAAAAAAGGTAAAAAGGAACATGGGAACATATATTTTGGGAAAGTTCAGAATTCCAGCAATATTAGGAAAAGTCATTAAAGATAACTGTGGAGATGATGAAATATTTATGAAAGGACTGTTTCTTTTAGGCAGGTAAAAATGCTAGGAATGTAATAGCCTTACTTTCTTTAATTGTAATAGTAGCAAAAAATGAATGGCAAGGAAGTAGAAAATATAAGATATTTAAGATGATTAAAATGATGGAGAAAATAAAGGAAATGGAACTGGGATACAGGGGAGGAGAAAAAAAGACATTAATTAAGAGACGGAATCTATATGAAATCTTAAATGAAAAAAATGATATGACTAGATATAGTGAGCACAAAGGTCTTGTACCAAGTCTGTTTATATCATAATGAATGGCATTCATGACTACTACTACTACACAATACAAAAAATAACTATAAAGTATGAAATCCTGGTTGCACCATATTTTGTAAATTATTAAAATGCAAATTAATAGATGGACAAACTGTAATTAGGGAAGTGCTGTTCAAAGTATATTACTATGTAGAAAAATGTTATAGCACATAGCTAAATATGTTTACTTGAATAATTAAATATTGTGAACACTGAGTCTTTGATGAACTGGCATGTTAGTATTGTATAAAAAATAATTTTCTGAATACCTGTAAGCGAGTGTATTTGGGTAGTTGTGAACCATGTAAGGGGATTGCAAGGTATGTAATATGATGGTTGAATAAAAGTCAGTGAACATTGATCAACAAACAAAAATTAAATACAAAAAAACACTAAAACCTATCAATTCTCTCTTCTAAAGCTTTGAGTTAAGATTTGTGAAATGGTTTAAAAGGAATTTTATTGGTATATGAATAAAAAAGTATTAATATTCCATTGGTAATTAGGTTACAAAGATCTAAAGTAGTTCCTTTCAATATTTATAATACAAATTATAGTATAGTGATTGCCTGAATTAGTGTTCACTCATTCAGATGAAGCCGCGTGACGTTGTGGGACACACACACACACACACACACACACACACACACACACACACACACACACACACACCCTCAGACACAGACACGCATACACACACACACACACACACACACACACACACACACACACACACACACACACACACACACACACACACAGTCAGTAGTATCCTGAAGGCACCAATGAGATCCAAGTACTGTGAGGCAGAAATGTTAAATAACTGCACCACTCTATTACCTGCCTGAATAAGTAGTTTTTCCTGCAATATGTACTATGCATACATAAAAAATTGTAATAAAAAATTAAATAAACAAATCAATTAATTCATTAAATCGTTATACAAGGCTGATGCAGTTACATGCAAAATAAATCAATAAATTAAACAAACCAGCTGTGATACTTGGGAGTAATGTACAATCTAAAACAGTAGTATTAGTCAAATATACTCAATGTTCAACTTGAGTGAGCAGGACACTAAAATGCATTGTGAATTTGTATGGTGTAATATGTTCATACAGTATTATTTCTTGTGGCTGATGACAGAAACACTGTCATACTTAAAATCTAGTTTTGGTGGTGCAGAGGTCTGAAGTGATGTGATGTGAGGGTATTGTTTTCATTGTAAAAATAAAGATGAAATATGTGCAAAAGTCTGAGCCATATACCTTTTCCAAAGAGCTACTTGTGGCAGTGGTAGTGACATTTCATTTGTCTGCATAAGCTAGGAAGGACATGAATGTTTTGCTGCCGGCAATGATCTTCTGCTTCCTGAGGGCAGGGACAAGCTGCAGGATGACACTGTACTGCTGGGGAAATTGCAGTTTTATGACACTAATTTGTTATATGTTAATTGGTGTGGGCATGCTGTATGAAATGCTGAACTTAATTTTAGATAACTGCAATCTCTCAGTGGTGGTATGAGCATATGCAGTTCCAGTATCATTCTACCATTTTATTTTCTTGATATTTTGTTGTTTGAGTGTGGCAATTCCTTTTCTGTATCAGTAATATTTCATTTACTATCTACTTTGCAAGCCTGAAATTTCAAAACTTAGAACTGCAAATGGTTAAGACCATAAGATCAAAGTTTTGAAACTTTGAAATTGTAATAAAAAGAAAATAAGATAAAAAAATATTTTTTTTACATTTTATGCCCCCACACACCCTGCTAAATAAATATACAAACTTTGAGATCACACTACAGTGAGGAAAACAGTACATTTCTAATTCCATGCTGTATGGCAATCTCCATTTAAAACATTTGAGGTTTCAAAACTCTGATCTTATGGTCTTGACAATTTGCAGTTCAAAGTAACTTCAAGCTTGTGAAGGGAATCCATATATATATATATATATATATATATATATATATATATATATATATATATATATATATATATGTATATATCTATCTATCTATATATATATATATATATATATATATATATATATATATATATATAAAACAACATGTAGTACAGTGCTGTGGGAGGCATTTGGCCAGCCTAAAGCATGTATTCTGAATTGTTGGTTTCATTTATGGTTCCTATTATTTGTTGATAAAGCAGCACTGATAATACATTTGAGTCCATATGGGCTCTTTGGTTGCACCCAAGTGGTTGCTTTGTGTGGATTTGATGTTGAGTTGGGTTTCCCTGAGGCATCTGGAATTATGTAAATGTGTAGTTATGATACTAAACTGATTGGTCTTGGTTAAGTATGTGTTTAGCTGATAAATTTTACAGTCTACAAAGCATTAGGAAGTACATTACTTAGATGATTTTTTTATTGGTTGGAGAAGGTAAGGTGGGAGTGGAAATAGGCAACCAGCAGTTTATTCAGTTGTGCCAGAAGTTAGGAATGCCATTAGATGACATTAAAGTTGAAGGGCTGACTAAAAGGTTAAAGTGAGTTTAGAAGTTGATATGGTAATAGAGTCATTTTGTTTACCTTTAAAAAAGTCAGCAAGCAGAAAGAGAAAAAGAGACTTATTTTTGAGAGAAAGAGTAAGGTGAACGTCAAAGAAATTATGAAATTCCTGGGGTTGTTAAATTTAAATTTTGCATGCAAGGCAGGTGGTCTGAGCAGAACATTCAACAGATCTATGGCTAATTTGTTGAAAGGGAAAAGGAGCAAGCATCATTGGGTATATTTCTCCAGGGTGGTAAAACAGGATGTTGGCATTTGCTTATGATTTTCAAAGGAATGCAATAGTATATGTTTTTGGTAGGAGGACTATGTTTCCTCATAAGTGTTACAGTTATTATGATTGGAAGCTTAAATTTGTAGCAATTTTAAAGCACAATGGTTTGCAGTCGAATGACTGCTGTTTTGGCTGGTGTGGAGGAGGAAGGTCATGGAATTTTATGAACTGATTTTGAATTGGGCAGCTGAGATTGTGTGGCAGGAAGAGCTGAAGAACAGGAAATGGTTTTCCTTTATGGCAAAGAAGCAATTGCACAGATGTTGACATGGAAGACATCCAGGTCCACTTTGGTGAAGTTGATACTAAGAAAATTCATTTTGCTTAATCTAAGGATCAATTTGTTGTTTTCAGTTAAGCATGTGCCTGTCTCATTTTCAGTTTCAAGACGTTTCATCAGATCTTTCCAAATGCAGGATTATAGTCAGTGGCAGTGCCAGAATAAGTCTGGAAAACTGTTAGGCTATAGTGGAGTGGTTATTGCTGCAGTCTTGGACCAGGGCTACAAGACAATCTTATAGCTCTTGTGTTTCATCTTTTATGACTTACAGGCAACAGCTACCTACTGAGCAGAGGAGGCAGTTATTTAGACTGGTGTGTCATTATTTGGTTCATAGGGTGGGGCTGGGTGGAGCAATGCATACAGTGAGAGTGCACAGAGCAGCTCTTAGTGCAATGGAAAGATTGCTAGGTTTAAGTGAGGTCGCTAAGCACTGGGGTGTGCTACTTATATTGAAGGGTTGGGAGAGAATGAAAGTTGCAGGTTTTGATAACAGACTGCTGATAAGTAAATTTATGTTAAGAGTACTGCTGGTAGGTTTTCATACAGTAGTTCCAGTTATAGAGATAGTGCTTTCTGGTCTGCGTTGGTAGTATGTACATCGAGGCTTTTGAGTTAGCAAATTGATGGGCAATTTGTATTAGAGTGATGCTTGCATTACTTAGTCAGTGGTGGTTGTTGGGTTATGCAGTTCTGAGATGGATCAGCAAAAGCAAAGTCAACAGGTGTGTTGCATGGTAATATTGAAAAGTAGTTGTGCACAGCTGAGTGGGCTATGTTATGGATGAAGGTTGGTAAACCGGATGTAGGCCATTTTTTATGGATGTTAGTGGTAAAGCAATTTCAACTGCACAGTTTGATAGAATAGTGCGGATGACATTAAGTAAGGGGGTTAGGTTGGATCATTTTTCTTCTCATTCTTTTTAGATAGGGAGAGCATCAGATTTGGCTCTAGAAAGCAGTTTGATTGAAGTGATGAAGAGACCTGGTAGGTAGGGTTCAGATGAATATTTTTAACTGATGTTAGATAACTTCAGGATTGTATGTTTAGTGGTTTAATTTCAATTGTTTTTCAGTTTGCAGCAAGATTATAATTATTAGCTGCTAGTGCTTTTGAAATAAATGTTTTTGAAAGTTTGGTTAGTCGGAGATAATACCCATGTTAATCTGGAGGTAAGCTATGTGTTTTAAAAGAATGGAGTTATCTAGAAGTTTTGAAATAATAGGATATTAAGGGCAGCTTTTTCTCTGGAAAAAAAGGGTGCTGCCTCATTGGAAGTTAGCAGATAAGGACACAATGAGGTTTACAGAGGATGGGATACATCTGAGTGATGTTGGAATTGATGTATCTCCCTGTTTTACAAGACCTGTTGCAAGGTATGTAAGGTGTAGCTTCTTTGTAGGGAGAATGGGGCAAAAGCCTACAAAAAGCAGGCTTGTGGGCACTGTTACAGGAGTTCAGGGCTGGTAAAGACCCCTCTATTCACCCCTCTGTATTGTGGAGTAGTTTAGGTTACAGGTTGCAGTGGGCAGGGGCATACTGCTCTGATTACCATAGTTGGTACAGTGGGTGGTGGTGTTCATGCTTCTGTTTTCATATAGTGCTTCTTACCTGTTTTGATGCAATTTTTATCCTATATGTGGATATTGTTTTGTTTGGAATATTTAATAAACTGATTGCACTGGCTATTGGTTTCTTTACTGAGTCAGGGCAAGTGTATATATACAAAACTGTGCTGAGTTTAGACACAATTTGCTCATTGCAGCTTTGTTACTTTCTTTATTTTATCTAAAGTGTACAATATCTTAATTTGTTTTTAAAGCATCATAGTCATGAGTTTTAAATTTTAAGATCCAAGTCATTTACTTGAAGTCTAAGAAAATACCTTAGTTAACTTTCCAAAATTAATACTATAAAGAACGAGGCCAACATTTTCTTTACTGGCATTCAAAATGAAAGGACATAAAGAACATGATGCAGAAAATCTTTAGAAAAGTCACATTCTGCAAAGAAAAGCAGTATATATCAGTAGGCAGATGGGTTATTTTTCTTAAAATGTAAGTGAAGCAATCAGCTTTTGTAGTTTAATTTTTTTATTTGAGTTTTGACAGATTTGCACAGCATATATAAACAGTTTATAAGTGTGATAATACACTGTGAGGTATCCACTAGCTGCCTTTCCAATACTTCTAGGGAATAGAGGCGTTAAGCCTCTGGCCTTATGCTGTACTACTTTATTCAGCTATAGGATATAATTGCAGACCACAATGTCCTGTTGTTTGCTTGACGCATTGTTCATTAACAAATCAGAATCAAATACTGATGTTACGTATTTTATAAAGTGATTTTATATTTTAGCGTCTTTTATAATGCAAATTAGTCATATATTTTTTCAAGGAATTTTCTATGTATTCTGCTATGCATGTGAAATCACTTACTTTTCAATACTTTTGACTGAATTTTCCTGCTATTTCCACTCCTTTCAAATTTGTCTGCCAATGGATTTAAGTGTTGATGTATGGAATATAAAAGAAATAAACATGACTCGCAGCAGTTGCGATATGCCAGGGAATTTGATAGACCATTTGAAGTATATGAAATGTAATCTCTGCATTAAATATTTGTGGTTATTTCTACTTGTATGTTTTGGTGTTTTTCAGCAGCCTCTGTACAACATAAAAAACTACATCTGTCAGTACATTAAAGTCTGTGGCTGAACGGTAGTGAAATGAAAGTTACTGTTTAAAAAATCATGTATGTATTTCCTATATTGATCACTACTGAGACTGTCTAATATTTATCTTAAGTCAGGAATGCTAGATAATTTACCTGCCTTAATTGGTAGTGCATCTTTTGGCTAGAATACTACAACAAAAGGGCTCAGGCTGTCCAAAATGATAATTTCACTCTGTAGCCTAGGTGGCACAAGGAAGCACTCAGCCCAGAGGAAGGCAGTTGGAGCAAAAAAAAAAAAAACAAGGGCTTCTTGACACAGAAGAGGTGAAGGAATTTAACATTGTTTTCTGGCTAGTCTTTTCTCAGGGTATGTATCATTATGCTGTATGAAATACACAGTAAGGACCACGTTAATCAGCTCTGGATATACATATCCCTGAACGGTACACGTTGGAACTATTAGAAATTAAAATACAGCGAAATTAAACAAAGCCAAAGACTTCCAGTTGGAGTATGCAGTGGTGTTAGAAAAGATGCAATATTGGTTACACTAAAATCAAAGTCCATATTTTGTAGACAAAAAACAATCCGTATCTTGTAGATAAAAGACTTTTATTCCATGGCAGATGAGTGCTTTATTTTCTAAAGGAAATTAGTTCTGTTTATATCTGCATTCACAGTCTTACAACCATTGTAACATCATAACATCCTAATCACGTATATGCACCAATGAAGATCATATGATTGGCCAGAACCTTAGAGCATGGGCTGTTGGTTGGTTTGTCATGTCGCCAAACCAGTGTATAAGTCATAAGAAAGGGTGGGGAGCCTGTAACCACTTGGTCAGTTGAAAAAACTTGGCGGCCGGTATTTGGAATGGGTATGGGAATCACCAATGTGAGGCTTGTTGGAGCTTGCCATGAGCATATGATTGGGCAAATTTTGAGGAATATTATTGGTTAACTGGTGTTGTGAAGTCTAAGTGATTGGCTCGAGATATCTTTGGGCAGGGCCTTAGATTAAATGGATTGGTCGTTTAACCAGAGTCTAGCCTATGGTTGGTGAGGTAGGACCTGGGCTGATAGTGAGAATGATATTAGAAGAAGGTACTGCACTGGTGGGCCTGTGTATGTGTTTGATTGGTTAACCATAGTGGGTAATTTTAAGTGATTGGTCTGAGGTGCACCATTATGGAGAGAGCTTATGCTTATGAGTAGGACTGTGTGTAATTGTAGTATTGGCCAGTGGGACTAGCTTAAAGTGGTGGTGCAAAAATATATTGAGCTGTAGCAGAAAGCACATAAAAACCTGTTCAGAAGTCAATGGCAAAAATGTACAGGCCTTACCATAGTTAGTTAATCAAATTATAGTTTTGGCTGGAGTTCACGTGGCGAGGACAGTGGGATGAGAGAGGGGAGAAAAACTAAAAAACTCACTGTCCGAATGATGACCAAAGTGCATCAGAATGCATAAGGACATAGATCGAAAAACTAAAAATTGTGATCTATTAGAATAAATTGTACCAGGCAAATACTTTTAAAACAACAAACCATGATGCAAGGATAATGAAAACAATTTGCAATACATTAACTATAGAGGAGCAGTAATATGTCTTGCCATGCAAAAAGTGGGAATCATGTAAAGATCAAGTAAAGGAAAATGAAATAAAATAAAATGCAATGAAATAAAATTGTATACTATAATAGTCAAGTGAACAAATAAATAACCTCAGTCCAGATTTAAGTCCATGACTTTTTGCCAGATTGTTAATCAGTCTTAAAATTTAAAACTTAAAAACAGTAAAAGTGGGAATCATGTAAAGATCAAGTAAACTAAAATGAAATAAAATGCAATAAAATAAAATCATATACTATAATATTCAAGTGAACAAAGAAATAAATAATTCACTGCAGTCCAGATTTCTTTAAGCCTATGACTCCGTGCCAGATTGTTAATCAGTTTTAAAGCTTAAAACTTAAAAACAGTAATGAAATCTTGAAATCCATGACTACGGTGTGTTATTCAGTCTTGGTCTGAATCCTCAGGCATAATGCGTAGAATGTTGCGGTTTTCTTATTATGGAGCCTGTAACCACTTGGTCGGTTGAAAAAATTTGGTGGGCGGTATTTGGAATGGGTATGGGTATCACAAATGTGAGGCTTGTTGGAGCTTGCCATGAACATATGATTGGGAGAATTTTGAGAAATATTATTGACTAACCAGTGTTGGAAAATCTAAGTGATTAGATCGAGAGATCATAGTGCCAGTGTCTTGGGGTGGTGCCAAAGAAATAAACAGATTGGTCGTTTAACCTGGGACCAGCCTATGATTGGGGGGATTTTTAAGGAATATTATTGGTTAACCAGTGTTGTAAAATCTAAGTGATTGGCTCGAGATGTCATAATACTGATGTCTTGCATCAGGGCCTTGGGAATAAACGGATTGGTTATTTAACCAGGGACTAGCCTATGGTTGGTGTGGGAGGACTTGTGCCGATAGTGAGAATGATATTAGAAGAAGGTACTGCATTGGTGACCCTGCATATGTGTTTGATTGGTCAACCGTAGTGGAGAATTTTAAGTGATTGGTCTGAGGTGCACCATTATGCATACTCCAACTGGAAGTCTTTGGCTTGGCTTACTTTCTCTGCATTTTAATTTCAGGGTATTTGTCAGGAATTACAGTATATGCAGAAACTAAGGAATGGTCCTAAAAAAAAATATTTTGTTCAAATTGTGGATAATGGTAAAAGATAGCACATTGTAGCTTCTGTGTCTAAAATGGATTAAATATGTTTCTTAGAGTTAATTAGGATACAGCTGCAATAATATTTGTGGGCATTTTTTAAGTCCATGTGTCTGTTGTAGGTGTGTATGTGTTTTTACATATGTGTATGTGCATACATGTGTATGTATATGCATGTTTGTGATTGTAAATATGTCTGGGAGTATGTCTATATATGTGTGTGTGTGTGTTTGTGTGTGTGTGTGTGTGTGTGTGTGTGTGTGTGTGTGTGTGTGTGTGTGTGTGTGTGTGTGTGTGTGTGTGTGTGTGCATGTGTGTGTGCATGGACATGTGTTTGTATGCATATTTTCAGTTTTATTGTCGTTAGACTGCAACTGTACTTTTTTAGGCCAGATGTACTGTTTCATGTAAGATTCATTGTTGTAGCTAGTTTGAACTACTTTTTGCAGCAATACAATTTATTCTATTACTGTATAGCAAATATATACTTCTCTGTGGAACAGCATGCCTGAGATAAGCCAGACTGGCAGTGCAAAGTCATTTAGTACTTGCCTATAAATTTATTCTAGTTTTGTATTGATATATCCAGTGGTCGTATTATAGGTAATATCCTATTTCACTCAGACACCTATGCAAACTAAAACTCTGACTTGTTAGTGAGTTGCTTATTGTGCTCAAGGTACAGGATGTGATTCCTTCCAACTTCATTTGGCTGACTTTTAGACTATGGGCAAGTTTCAACCAGACAGTGCTTCCAGGTTGCTCCAGAAAAAGGGCAAAATATGTCTAGAGGGCTTACTTGGTCAACAAATAGGTAACAAAAAAAGAAAAATATTTAGAGTCTGGCTACGGTTAAATGGCAAGTAATTTTTCCTGTCTTGCCTATCACTAAGCCATAGAAGCTTATTCAACTAGAGTTAAATGGCAGTATAGACAATCATAACTAATTATAAAAGTATCTTGTTGCAAAACAGAGCAGTCTGCCTTTCAAAAATGTTAGGCTACATATGTTTGAAGCCAACATGCATAGTATAATACTATAGTTCCTTGAGGATGTGGGCATATTTTATAGACAACAAAATCAATGACACTTATGCAGTTACCAAATCACAATTCAGATTCAACTTTATTAAGGAGATCTTTTACTAAGTACATTATAATAAAAACAGGTTTACTATCAAAATTTGGAATAGCAGTTTTTTGACATTGGCGAACCATAAAATCAAAAATGTTCTCACTGTTTTGTGCTAAAGGTCAGAATTGATAACCACAATGTTCCCATTCAAAGCTCTGAACTTTTGTAATCGAAAGTCTGTGTTAGAGTTTACATTTTGCAGGACGGCATTCACCCCCCCAAGTGGGGGGCTGCACCTCCCACACCCCCTGTAAATTATATATACCAACTCCAAGATCACATCACAGTAAGGCAAAGGCAGTGGCGGCTGGTGACTTCAAATCAAAGGGGGGCTGCAGGAGACAGCTGCATGGGTGGGGTCAAGGGGAAGGGGTGTGGTCAATGAGAAAGGGGAGGGGCTAAAACCACAAAAACTAACTTTAATTAAATACGCTGCCCTGGGTGGCAAACCATCATTATGAGAGTCCAATCAAGACAAAAATAAGTGTAGAAGAATAAAAATATTTCAATGCATTGGCTGCATGACAGCTTGCTTAATATCTAGATAGAAACAAAAGGTTGCGAGGCATGAAAAAATAAATTACTTTTTAAATACATTACTGGAGTACCAGTCAAAATCAAGTATAAGAAAAAACAGAAGCACTCAACTCAAACCACTTCTCCTTGCACTGCAGTTCTAATTATAATTTATATTCAGCTTTATTAAAGTACCAAGTAACATGCTGAAAGTAGAAATCTCTGTGATGCCCCCACTTGTAAAAATGTTTCTTATCCAAAAAAGACCTGCTGCCTGACAACTATCTACTTGTTTCTTGGGGAAAACATGATCAAAGTAAAAAATGAAAAGCAAACAAGAAACAAGCTCAAGATACATTGCTTAAAGTATTACTGTACAGGTTATGGACCACACATGATTGGCATTCTGTTTAGTTATGGGTAAAGTCTGTAGAGATGACTGGAAGTCTCCAACAAGTGTAATGAGCTTTTTAAAATAATGGAATCCTGTCCTTGAATACCCACGGCTTATACATTATCTAGTCAAGTATTATCTGCATGGCAACAACAGAAAGGCTTTCAATGTTGGCAATTCTTTAACAGTATGCTTATTAAAGCTTACTTGCATCTTATGATCTCAGACAAGCTTACCTTATGGTCATTAAAGCATTGCTACTTAAACACAGGGCAACAGGCACTTTCTGAGTAATAAGCATAAATAATAATTATCATAAATCTGAGTAATAAGCATAAAGCATAAATCAACAGTACAAAAATATGACAGAAACCAGACCGTTCTGCAAAATCAAGGACAGATGAAAAGCCACTGTAGTACTTGTGTCTACCTTGGATGGGGGGACACACTGCACATTTACACTGCATAACTACTCCTTGCCTTGCTTGGACACATCCAGAGTCACTACATGGGGGAGTGGGGTGCAACAAGTATGTCACAATTTGAAATGTCGCTGGCTGACTGGGCCCTGACACATTGGTCATACCTCTCAACCTCAGAGCAAGAAATCTGGACAAAGCCATGCACAGAAGTGGGACAAAGGCCCAAAAATAAGGACAATTTTTAAATATTGCTCTAATAAACTTAGAAAGATAATAGAATATGTCTTGCATTAGTATGAATTTTCTGAAGGGTATAAAATCTGAAACTCAAATGTCTGTCATTATTTTCTAACTTCAGTCTTTAGTGATTTGTCACTAATTCGCCAGAAAACACAATTTTATGAAAAATGGACCAAAAATGTGATGCAAAAATATAAAATAGCCACACAATACAGTTGGGAACCTGTCAAAGAAGGGACACTTTAATATTAGTAGTGCTAACTTGAGCAGCTGACAAAATAAAAGAATCTACATGCATTTCAAGTAATCTATAATTTGATTATTGCAGTTATTTCTTAATTGTAAACCCTCCATGTTTTCTTCCAAAATTGCTATTTTGCGGAGGGATTATTAGGGGGAAGAGCAACATTTTGAGCCAAAATCTGAGACAGTTGAGAGATTGGCTATTCCTAATTCTGTAAAGCAAATTATTTGCGTGTACCTCTCAACCTGTTAATGCAGTAAATCTGAACAAGGCCAAATATATTGGGGGAACATATAAACAAACAGTACTAAAAATTGCTCTTGTATAAATTGAGACAGTTGATAGAACAGTTCTTACTTTAGCATGCATTTTTCTGAAGGTTATGAAGTCTGAAACTCAGTGTATCATTTAGTGACTTAATTCCTAAATGATTTGCCAGAAAAGTACAAATTTTATGAAGAACAAACCAAAAATAAGAAGCAAAAATCTGTTCATTCTTTGAAAATCTGGACAGTTGGGAGGTATAGTTTAGCTGGGCCTGTCTGAGTTTAATGCCCTTCCCCCCTGACACAATCATGGTTGAATGGAGCCTCTGCAGCCATTCCAATGAACCATTACTTGGCTATTTCACTCCATTACCATAAACACTAATGTGCATACTGCTTTACTTCTATGATGAGTTAGACTTCATTTGAAAGTTTTATTTTGTATTTTACAGCACAAACACTAAGTCATCTGCTAAACAAAGCAATGTAATCTCACAATGAAAACTTAGCATTAAAATGTATCTGCCCTTGAAACTCACATTCATTGAAACAGCATTGAAACCCACATTCAAAGAAAATACATTTTGCCAGTGGCAGATTCATTTTGGGCTGTTTTCAAATCATAGGCCCCTTACATATGAAACATACATGTGCTCTTTGATACACCTTCCTCATTTTTCCAGTAAGCAATGAAACAAAACACATGCACCCATAATGGCAAAACTGCCCAGTTCAGAACATTTATCACAAAAGTCTACTCAGACTTCCACAGTCCACCATTATCAGTAAATATGCACAATTCTACAGTCCACCATTATCAGTAAATATGCATAATTTTACAGTCCATTATCAGTAAATATGCACAATCTCTGAAGAAGTAAAAAGTCATCTAAATAATTCCACATTAAAGAAATCTGTAACTAATGAAGAGGTTGCTGCTAGGAAACACCTTTATATTTCATGGTTTCATTGAAAAATAAAGCGTCTGTTGCCCCTCAGGAATAAATTGCCTATATTACATTAAAAAAAATTATAAGCTAGTAATATTGCAAGAGGAAATGGATGGCAAACTGATAACAGACTCATAGTTAGTATCTTCACCAAGGAGAACATTCTCAGTACGGCAGCATCCACCCCTTGTGGGAGTAGAACCCATAGCCTTCTGCATCAAAAGCAAGTACACAACCTGTTGTGCTATTAACAAGGCAAACCAACTTCACTTAAGCAACACTAAACTTCTGTTCCCTTGCAGCTCTCAGCTCCTTGTAAAATCTACTCAATACTCAACTGCATCTCAACTTCACAGCACAAGAAAACTCGAAAAAGCCAAAATGTATTGGGGGGGGGGTCAAAAGCTCAAAAACCAGGGACACATTAAACATTGCTTGTATAATCTTGGAAAGTTGCTAGAATAAAATGCTGTGTTACCACCATACATTTTACTGCCAAGGTCCCTTTGGAAAACAGTCAGAGCAACATACCACTATGCCAAATCAGCTGCTTTGTGAAAGAGAAATGATGCGTTACCACCATACATTTTACTGCCAAGGTCCCTGTGCAAAACAGTCAGAGCAACATACCACTACGCCAAATCAGCTGCTTTGTAAAAGAGAGGAAGACTGAAACTTAAATAACTATCATTTAGTGAATTCAGTTCTCACCATAGCTGTCAACCTCTTAGTACAAAACACCTGGACAAACCCAGTAATGAGGGAATACAGCCCTCAAACATATTCAGTGAATTCAGTTCTTGCCATAGCTGTCAACCTTAGCACAAAAAACCTGGACAAAGCCAATAATGGGGGAATACAGTCCCAAAAATAGGGACAAATTTCAAATATTCATCTTATAAACTTAGAAAATTGCTAGAATAAAAGGTTGTGTTACGGTTGTGTTATTATGTATTTTCTGAAGAACATAAAGTCTGAAATTCAAATGCCTGTCAATTTTACTGCTGACAGAACAAAAACAATTTTCAGCAGAGACCCGGGGAGAAATACTGCAGACACGTCTTTGTAAAATGACAGGGCACCAGAGCAAATCCACACAAATACAGGAAGGAGATGCAGACTCCACACAGAAGGCACCCCAGCCAAGAATCAAACCAGAAAACCTATAGCTGTGAGGCAACAATACTACCACTGCACCATCAAATATGCAAGGAGTTAAACATTCAGAAACCTGAAGTCTGAAATTCAAATGCCTGTCAATTTTATTTAACATTTGTTAATCAGGACAGTCTGACTTGGAACAAAAAAAATTTTCAGCAGAGGCCCAGGAAGAAATAATGCAGACATGTCTTTGTAACATGGGAGGACACAAAAGCAAACCCACACAAACACAGGGAGAAGATACAGACCCTACAAAGAAGGCACCCCAGCCAAGAATCAAACCTGAGAACCTGCAGCTGTGAGGCAACAATGCTACCACTGCACCATCAAATATCAAGCATTGCAACATTTACAAACCACAGATATTATGAGGAACAGATCAGCTCAAATATGAGGCAAAAAATCTGCAATTTTTTTTTTATAAATGGTGGTGGGTAGGGAATTCAGGTCTTTAACACCTGCATACAAGGTACAGGGTTCAAGCCTGAGGTATTCCCTACCACACACACACACACACACACACACACACACACACACACACACACACCTGTAGTAGCAAACCACAAAAACTAAATATATTGCCCTGGGTGCCAAACTGTCATTATGAGAGTCCAATCAAGACAAAATGAAGTGTAGAAAAACAAGCAACAGACTTCACCAGTGAAAGCCAGCAGCCATACAAATTAACAATGCAGAACACAATTGTTATTAGGACATTGTAGACCATGCTAGAGTACAAATATATTTCTCCTCCTAAGATTAAAATCACTATGAAAGCTCAACAGCACTTTAAGCACAAACAGTGTGTTCCATGTGCTGACACTAAAGCATTAAATATAGTGCCCTATGAACAGAACTGTTAGGTTATGTAGAAACAGCAAACCTAAACAAGCAACAGACTTCACCAGTGAAAGCCAGCAGCCATACAAATTAACAATGCAGAACACAATTGTTATTAGGACATTGTAGACCATGCTAGAGTACAAATATATTTCTCCTCCTAAGATTAAAATCACTATGAAACTAGTAAACTAATTCATTTATGTAAGGGGATTTTCACTGTGTCACTACTAGACAGAGGCACAGTATTCTAAATCTATGCTGTACCACTACATGGTGTGGCGAAAGTCATATCACTATGGCTAGGCTTACAAATGCCCCAGGGCAGATAGCCTAGTACTTAACTATGAAACTATGAAACTATGAAAGCTCAACAGCACTTTAAGCACAAACAGTGTATTCCATGTGCTGACACTAAAGCATTAAATATAGTGCCCTATGAACAGAACTGTTAGGTTATGTAGACCAACAACATCTCAAAGCATGTGCATTACATAAAAATTTTTTTAAAGACAAGATTACAATATGGCAGGCCAGAAAACCAGGGTCTGGCACAAATCATGGAAAACAACCAAAATACAATGCCATTCCGAGTATGATAAATGCACATGCTCCATAGAAAAGAAATTAAAGTTCATATAGCATAACATAAACAACCAGACTTGGCATTTGGACTCCAAATCCGACCTAAACTACTGTTATCCAAACATTTGCGGTTGAACTTAACAGCTGCCCTTTTTTATTTACTGTTCTTATAGATTCATAGCCACCAATATGAATGTAAGAAATCATGCAATGAGTATTCACTTTTATTTATGATCTAAAACTGAATGAATTGTTGTTTCATTCTTATGAAATATGCCTCTTAGGTGAAGAAGGAGCATCTGCCAGCATACATACTCACAAATAAGAATAAAATTGCCTTACCTATACAAAAACCTTGGCATGCCTGACATCTGGCTTAATATATAAGACTCCTACTGGTATAAATCTGTATAATCTGGGAATGTAATCTCGCCTGTTAATTGTTGCAGTATTCATTGGTATCATTAGTGAATTTACAGAATTTGCAGTTCAAACAGGAAAAATGCCATAAGTATTCTTAAAAGGAGGTCATAACCTCAGCTTTGGCCGGCTAAGAACTTGTTATATTCAACTGGACGTATAAGAGAATTTAAGTACCTTTATCTGCTCTTTTTTTTTCAAAAAAAATACAGTATTTAAATTGATTTTAACTGTGTGGAAGGAATATTAATTGAACTGGAAGTTTTCACTCTGCTCTTCAGTTAGTCCCACCCACCGTCCCTGTTTTTTTTTTGGTGTTAATCTTAGTGGCCTTGAAACTGCCCGCCCCTCTTGTAAATTTGTGTTTGGATACTCCTTCTGGGCCCATCTCATTTGCTCACTCAACTGAGTGCAGTGAGATCATATTCTGATTTCAGGCACTCCTACTGTGTACAAAGAGAGCATCTGGGAAACAGAAAAAAAAAAAAAAATTAAGCTTGTTTCCTGCCTTTCCTGTTAAGTGGTATAGACTATTTGTAGGCTTCTGAGCCCCCAAGCCCTTCTGTGTTGGAGGGAAGCCTTCTAGCTTAGTTTTTATTCTTATAACTAGCCAGTTTTCTAGTTTCAGCACTCAAATCTGTTTCTTTGATCTCAGCACTTGTTCAGAAAAAAAAAAAAAAAAATTTCATCTGCTTTTATTGTACTTGTGTTTCTACCTACTTTTTTTACTTTTGCATCATCTTAAAAGTACTCAATTGTATTTATTACTGCTTGGTGTAACTCATTCTAAGCCTTTTGGTTTAAACACTTGGGCTTCGGACCAGTTGTTTTGCACTGAGAGGGTTTGTGGTCTGCACTGTAGTGGCAGAACAGGTAGCTTACATCCTTCTAGGTTGGGAACTGCTGATTGAGGGCTCAGTGTCTGTTATTCTAAAAGTGTATTAATTCTGGTTTAAGCACTTAGGCTTTCAGGCCAGTTATTTTACATTAAGAGGGTTCATGGTCTGCACTCTTGTGGGAGGAGAGGCTGGACTCTGCCCTTCTGAGCTGGGAATTTCTGGTTGAAGGCTTATAGTGCATGCATATCTGAACTGCTTCTTACTGAAGTTGGTGCCTTGTTTGCTGTGGCATAGACTGGATTCGGGCCTGCTGGATCTAGCTTTGTTTGTGTAACTTGAGCACTAATCCAGGCATTCTCTAAAGTATTCAATTGTATTTAGTACTGCTTGGTAGTAACTTGATTAAAGTGTAGCTATCATTCTAAGTCTTTTGGATTAAACACTTGGGCTTCAGACCAGTTGTTTTACATTAGGAAGGTTTGTGGCATGCACTGTGGTGGCAGGACAGGTAGCTTTCATCCTTCTAAGTTGGGAACTGCTGATTGAGAGCCCAGTGTCTGTTATTCTTAAAGTGTATTAGTTCTGTTTTAAGCACTTGGGCTTCAGGCCAGTTATTTTACATTAAGAAGGTTTGTGGTCTGCACTCTTGTGGGAGAAGAGGCTGGACTCTGCCCTTCTGAGCTGGGAATTTCTGGTTAAAGGTTTATAGTGCCTGAATATTTGAACTGTATCTTAATGAAATTGGTACACCTTGTTTGCTGTAGCATAGACTAGATCCAGGCCTGCTGAATCTAGCTTTGTTTATATGCTTGTTGTTTGTTTGCTTGTTATTTCCCTGGAATGCTAATTCCACCTAATAGGTGGCTTCTCAGCGCTTCTGTGGATCACTAGTGATATCTGCATTGCTTACTGTACTTATTTCCTTGTTTCACTTGAAAGAAAGTTACTGTTTGTCGTTTTTGCATTTAAGTTACCTGTAACACATTGCACTTAAGTTACTGGCACTTGCTCACTAAAGCAATTATATGTCAGCACTAAAAATTAAAAGCACTACACCCTCACTCCCCAGTGGCCCTGGTTTTCAATTATTAAGGAATTCCCAATATTATTCTAGCATGTCCAAAGGTCAGTTGTCAATCTCCTCTCCGGTCCAGCTGGTGAATCTGGGAATCTTGAGGCAATGTTACAACTGCCTCATGTACACAGACAACCCTCTCCTCCTCCCAACAAATTCCAACACATGTGAGAGATGCAACCATATAGCCAAACTGGAGGCTAAGCTCTCTCAACTCAGTACTGGCATAACCAGTCAGGAGGAGAAGGAAACCACACTCACTACAATTCCAGTCTCACATAGACCTACCACGACAGCAAACCAAACACATAATCACACAAAAACTTACTCGGAGGCTCTAAATAAAGATCTGCCGAAGCAGCAGAGACCTCCAAAGCAGACATCCAAGCAGCCGCTAGCCCAAAACAAAACACGTGCAACACATATCTCACAAAGCCAGTGTGCCAAACAGTCACAGCCCTTAAGACTAAACAACACACCTGATACACTTGTAATAGGTGACTATCGTCAGGCACACTGACGTCCCGCTCACCAGGCTGAACAAGGAGAGGGTCACGGTGAGCAGCCTGTCGGGCGCTAGGATCCGCCACATAACACAAGCACTCAGGTCACTCCAAGGCAAGTACAAATATGACTCAGTCATTGTCCATGCTGGTGTGAATGACCTGAGACGTACCTCCCTCGACTACATGAAAAGAGACATAAAGGAGCTCTCTGAGCATGTAGCCCAGGCCAGTATGACCCTGACCTTGAGTAGCATCTTACCCTCACCAAGAATGATGCCACAATATGAAGACAAGATGATCAATTTCAACAATTGGCTTAAGTACTGGTGTCATTCAAAGGGGATCCAATGCCTGTCAGCTTGGGATGATATGCTCGACAAGCCACGATGCTTCACTAGGGACGGCTTGCACCTGTCACCCTGGGCTTTCGGATATTGGCAAAGGCTCTTGCTACCCCATAGTGCCTTTTTAGGCAAGGCTCAAAAGACAAACCCACCTCCATTGGTATCACAAGGGATAAGAAACTAAGAGTAATGCTACTCAACGCCAGAAGTCTAAACCTCAAGATGCACGCACGAAACTCTCCTTAGCATGGAGAACATCGATATCTGTGCTGTAACAGAAACCTGGTTCAGGGCTCCCGAGAGCATCCCAGCACTACCAGGTTATACCTCATACCATGCTTTTCGCCCCAAAACTTGGACCGAACCACAAAAGGAGGGAGTAGCGATATTCATCAAAGATACCCACACCTCCAGGTTGGTGGCAAAGCACGAAGCATCAGAGACTATCCATGTGCAACTAACAGTGGGTAAAACTGCCTTCCAGTTTATAGCCTGCTACAGACCACCCTCCCAAACCCAGGAACCCCACTCGGCCTTCCTGAGAACACTGGAAAATATGAAGGTCTCTCCAAACACCATTATATTGGGCGACTTCAACTACCCAAACATAGACTGGGAGCATTACTCTAGCTCCAACACCCTAGCCCAAAGGTTCCTAGAATTTATAAACTCAAATGCTATGGAACAACTTGTTACCACTCCCACAAGAGGGGAAAACATACTGGACCTGATCATCACCAACATGGGGACTCTATGCTCCAGACCAGAAGTGTATCCCTCACTGGTAAGATCAGACCATAAACTAATCTCACTGGATATTCACATCCCGACCCCAACCCCTGCCCAGAAAACCACAGTGAAAAACTTCTCTAAAGCAAATTTCACACTCCTCAAAACTGAGGTGGAATCCTTCAAAGCCCCCGGGCCTGTGGAAAATACGGCCCAGACCGCAGAATCCTTTATAAACGCATTCTATGAACACCTTCAGGAATGCATGGATCATGCGATCCCAAATAAAACCAAGACCCAATCCTCCAAAGGCAGACGTCCTGTTTGGTGGACCCCAGCCATAAACAAACTATACAATAGAAGGAGGAAGCTACTAAATGATAGAGCAAAATCCCAAAAAGGGAAGGCATCACTGATCAGTATTAGCAAAAAACTACAGGCACGCATAAAATTGTCTAAGGCCAGCTTCGAGAGAAAAATTGCACAGGACACTAAGGATAATCACAAGGCTTTCTTTAGTTATGTTAGGAACCTGGGTGGTAATTCCCAGATATGCTCAGAATTAGTCCAAAATGACAAAAAATACACCGAACCCACAGACATTGCCAACATCCTAGCTGACAGGTTCAGCGCAAACTTCTCCCCCCTCCCCGCCAAAAGGGCAAATATCTATCCCAGCAGAGGGCTGCCCCCCTGACATCTCAGATGCTCAGGTAACAGCCGCCCTCTCCAAAGCAAAAAACACAGCATCAATGGGACCAGATGGTGTCCCGGGCTGCATCCTACATGAACTCCAAGAAGAGTTAAACCCAAATATAAAACTACTGTTCAATCTCAGCCTTACTACAGGATATGTGCCCAAAGAGTGGCGTACAGCAACAGTGGTCCCTCTCCATAAAGGTGGTGCCTCAACGGATCCTGGAAACTATCACCCCATAAGCCTGACTAGCTTGGACTGCAAAGCTATGGAAAGGATCATCATGGACCTTATAAATAAAGATATTGGGGACCTACAGACACTGGATCCTACCCAGTTCGGCTTTGTTAAGGGCAGATCCTGCCTCTTAAACCTGGTTGATTTCTTTGAAACAGTCACCAAGGCCATTGACGAGGGGAAGGTGGTCCACACAGCCTACCTGGACCTCGCAAAAGCCTTCGATACAATACCCCACTCAGGCATTATAGATAAGCTCACCAGCTTAAATATAAACCCCTATGTCACTAGATGGATTGCAAACTGGTTCAAGGACAGAACCCACATGGTTAGAATTGCTGGAGCCATGTCAGACTCCAAACCAGTTACAAGCGGTGTCCCACAAGGCTCAGTCCTGGGACCTCTCTTGTTCGGTATATATTTCTCGGAGGTACAGGCCAACATGGAAGGACTGTGGCTGACCAAGTTTGCAGATGACTGCAAACTGGGCGCCATAATCGACTCTCCAGCCGACACAAGCATCCTCCAAAAGGGCCTCATAGAAACAGACAACTGGTGCCAGAGCCATGGCCTCAAGCTAAATGCCAAAAAGTGTATAGTCATCCCCTTTGACAAAAGCAAAGTGCCCACAAATTACCCCATAGGTGGTAATCCATTAAGTACAGAAGAAGTAATTAGGGACCTGGGGACCCAAGTTGATAGCAATCTCTCATTTGACAACCACGTGGCCAAAGTGGTTAGAAAAACATTTTATATAGCCCACCTAATCATGAAGGGATTCACATCTAGATCAGGCGAGGTCATCGTGCCTCTTTACTCATCCCTCATCAGGCCCATAATTGAGTACAATGCCCCTTTTGGGATGTACCTTACCAGACACCTGCAGCAACTGGAAAGACCCCAAAAGTACCTCACCAAGAGGATCAAAGGGCTCAAACAGATGCCATATGCTGCCCGGTTAAAGAAACTCCAGCTCTACTCAGTGGCATATCACCTGTTCAGAGGCGATCTGTGCCTGACCTATAAAGCCATGTCCAACCCGGAATTAATGGACATGCTGCACCTCAGAAAATCCAAATCCCATCGAGCTACGCACTCAAGAGACTTGAACCTCAGCACTGAAATAAATAGGACATGCTGGAGGGACAGATTCATAACCCAGAGGCTCCCTTCACTCTGGAATAAAATCCCAGTCCAGGTTAGGCAGAGTCCCTCATTGACTCTCTTCAAGAGGAATCTTGATGAGTGGATGGGAGATCATAGGTTTACCCCGGGTATCACTTCTGTGTCACTGTTAGACAGAGGCACAGTATACTAAACTCGAAAAAGGGCATAGCAAAATAAATTTAAAATGGGTGGCGAAAGCCAAACACATTCTGGCTAGGCTTATAAATGCCCTAGGGCAGATAGCCTAGTATGAACCTATGAACCTATGAACCTATTATAGCACTGTAATCTCTTCAGTTTTTCTTATTCTTGTATCTATATTTCTCTGCCGTTTAGCTTACCCTTAGTTTACCCTTCCTACTTACTTGGTATACTTCTGTTCTGCACCTTCACTCGGTCTCTGTTCTTCTTCTTCTTACTTCTTTCTTCTTCTTCTACTACTTCTTTCTTCAGTTCTTCTTCTGTTCTTCACTTCAGCAAAATATAGGCCTCCCAAAAAAAAAAAAAAAAAAAAAAAAATCCAATGGCAAATTTAAACTAACATTAAATCCTTCCTGTGTGTGACTGACTCAGTCACTCACAATCGAATCAACCCACAAATGACTTACTGTTTTATTCTCGCTCTTTTCCCAGCACATAAAGCCCGGGAAGAGAGCGACAACCAATCAGCAGCATTTAACCCAGCAAGCACGTCATGATGTGCCTGCGGACGTAGCAGTCCGAGCCCCTTCCAATTCTATGCGGTTTGGAACCGCATAGACTTCTGGACATCACAATGATGCCTTCATTACTCCACCGGTCTGCAATCAAAACAAAAAAAGAAATCTGTTTAAAACCACCGCAGCCCAAGGTGGTTACAGTGCGCATGCGCGTACTTCCGCGTAGTGAACTCGAATTTTGCTTTAAACAAAAAAAAAAGGTATTTTTTTTTTTTTTTTTTTTACATTTTCTCATTTTCTTATTCTTTTTAGCTGAGGGGGCTGCAGTCCGATGCCACGAGCCGCCCCTGGGCAAAGGGTATATTCCCTCATCCTCACTGTACCGTGATCTCCATTCACAATGCTGAACTCATGAACTCATACTAACAAATCACACTTTACATTCATTATCATGGTTCATTGTATTCAGGTTCAGCACTGTGCATTTTGGAAACTGTACTTTCCATCACCTGACATTCGACAAAGTGCATTTCAAGCTTTGGATAGTAAACCATAATAACATTTAAATTATAAGATGCAAATAACATCTCAGCAATAGGTTAGATAAAATTGTTCTAAAAGCATAGTAAGTAAAATGAAATTCTAGATTAAAAGGATGGGTTTTAAGGCATCTCTTAAAGGAGACTTCCATGGGAGACTCCAACAATACATCAGGACAGGAGATTCAATTGTGTGAGACCTCATGCACATAAAGTGATTACAGCCCCAACTATAGCACTGTACTGACTGGCAGCAGTGACAGATGTTATAATAAAACTTTAATGTGTTACTAGCCAACAGCATTATCAGTTATAATAAAAGGTGTATGAGAACAGAGTACATGGTCCTGGACTCCCCTCCAAGTTTGCTGAGTAATTGTAAAGTGAGACCTGAAGAAGGACTGTAGAAGGGAGGGACTAGGTGTCCATTTAGCCTTGGCTGGTGAAGACAAATGCAGGAAAAGAAGGGCCATGTCCTTAGGTAGTTTCACTGGAGACAGCACAGTTCAGGCCTCTTTCTAAACAGACCAAGTAAAGTGAGAGACTTTTTCTAACTCTCTAGGTTAATAATGCAAAACAGCTCTGTTAGGATGGGAAAGCAGGCTATACTAGTAAAGCAGTCTGACACCTTCTAATGGCAATTTTAAAATTTTAATAGCTGTGCAGAGTGAGCAGTTTTAATGGCTGTCACTGGTGATGATTAAAGATCAATAGGCTTCATTTTGTAGGCTGAAGATGCGCTCCTGGGAAAACCACCCACAGCCTCTCAGGAAGTAAGCAATGCTGTGCAAGTAGTGGTGTCAGAGGTAGAATCATGCACAATGTACGTCACTGGTAAATTGTTCGAAGTTCAGCAGGAGGGATGATGTCTTCCATGGTTGGAAAAAAGACGAAATTTGTTGGGAGCAGGTTATGTTGCCAATGTTTATGCTGGCAGCACCACCATATCCCCTTGCCTTTTAAGCATACTTGTTGAATGTTTCAAATATATAGGTGGTAGGTACTATTGGAAGATGACACAATGAGTTAGATGACTGGATAATTAACCAAATTAATATATTAGGTGAAAAGCATTGATATACATTTGGCAAAAGTTAAAATGTTGCTGTATTGCTGTCTGTTATATATTAAACTGAGCTATTGGTTGGGTTCAGCAAAAATGTCACATATATGTATATAAATTATCTGAATATCTGTCTGTCTATCTATCTATCTATCTATCTATCTATCTATCTATCTATCTATCTGTCTATCAATCTATTTAGTTGTCCTCTATATGATCAAACATTGTTAATGACATCTTTAAGAACTGGCTTTAAGAAGTTCAAACACACAGAAGAGGAAACACCCTAAACATCAAACTTATAAAAGATTGAGAGAGGAAAAGTATATCCTCTCCCAATCTTCACACTGCCCCCCCCCCCCCCATAACGGGTCTATATCACATAGTCGAAGTTTAATAACTTTGAACACGGAATGTTCAAACCATCCTGTTCGAAGTTAAAAAACTTTGACTATGGATAAAAAACAAACAAAAAAAAGAAAACAAAACAAAATAAACTGTTGTAAGCAGGGGGCAAGCCCCCCTGCACCCCCACCACACCCCCTGCTACATAAATATATCAGCTCCGAGATCGTACCACATTGAACAAAACAGAAACTTTCCCTTATGGAGATTTCCAAGGAAATGCTCAAACATCTGCAAATTCGAACTTATGGTCTCGACCAAATGAGGTTCGAATTTGCAGAAGTTCGACTATCTGATAGGAACTCCCCCATAACACTACCCTCAAATTTGTCTGAATGGTAACAGTGCTACTGTAAGGTTTTTATTAAGGTAAAGTGTAGAGTTAGGGTTGGTGGAAGGGACAATGTTAGGCTTAGAGTTAGCACCCATTGCTAAGCTGAGCAGGGTACCATTGTAATTAATGTACTACAACTCCCTGCTCTGGGGGTGAGGGTGATAGTAAGGTGAATAGTTTGCTTGCTGTGAAACTATAAATATAAGAAAACCTAAGAGAAGCATCCTTTAATGACTCACTTTTATGGGGCCCTCCAGAGTCTGACTGTGAGTCTCAGTTTTCTACTGGTCCTCAAGGTAATTATGCTGGGAGGTGATGGCTATGTGTGTCTTTGGAAAGTCCCAATTAGCAAAGCGCCTTGGAGACTGGATTGAAATAAAAAAATCTAACTGCAGTAAATAATAAATAAATAAGATAAAATGACTGGATGTTAATTTCCTAAACATAGCCAAAAGGTACATGAAGTCAACCAAAACAGTTACAAAGGTTTCAAAACCATTATGCCATTGTAATAACTCCCTTTTATGGTGCTCTAATGTGTCTGGGATAGAGTCTCTGTTCTTATTCCCTCAGTCCTAAAGTTTAATATGTCGGGGTGGAATGGGTATCTGTCATGTTGGAAAAGCCTAGTTATCAAAACCCTCAAGACTGGGCATGAATTAAAATTAAAAAAAAAAACAAAAAAAACAATTACAGTAACACAGTTTGGAATAAGAACTACAGTCATGATGGAATGATATAAGAATAAACACCAGATATGTGAAGTCACCCAATAAAGTTACAAATACTTCAAATCAGTTTCCTCCCCTGTTGTGGGTACTGTAATTGTACTATTTAACTTTAGCCTAACATGCTTGTTAAAGCCTTCCTGTCCAAACTTTTCATGAAGTAGAGAAAAGTATAAATAAATTAATTATCTCTGGTCACTCAATTCAGAACGAGACATTGTTATTTTTGTTTCACTATCTCATAATGAGGATTAAGTTCACTACTGTTTAGTTCATGTCCTGTGGGCTCAATGGTCAGGATCATAGTTAGAACTTGATTTTGTCCTGGCACAGTGTCAGAAAAATATGTATTAGTGTATGTATTAGTAATATGCTTAGTGCATTTAAGGCTTGAAAAGGGTTAACACATGTATTCTATTTCACACTGCATAAAATCTGTACAAATTGCAGAAGCTTTCTAACCTTGTATTGTCATGAAATATGCGCAGCTATAATCTTTGCTTATGCTTTGGAAATTTACAGGGAAGCAGATAATTTCTGCTTGTGTCAGGAAAATAATGAATAGATGTAACATTTGTATAAATGTTATGAGACTTAGACAAGGAGTTCCGCTTGTGCTGTGAGAAAATACACAGCTGCAGAAGCTATAGATAATCAGAACAAAGACTGCTTGAAAATATGAACTGCAATCAGCATTTGCTTGTGCCTAAGTTAGAAAGGTACCTTGAAATGTAACACATGCATTAGAACTACACAATAGAAGCTTGTAACGGGCTGGAGCCCACCAAGGCCAGATTGTTCTTCTCAAAATGTTTTTCATAAATCCAGTCATGTCAGCAGAAAATCTGAGCAACATCTGCTGTAGTACAATACTGAAAGTTGTGTTTGATTATGTCAACCATGGAAGGCAATGTCTTGTAGAACAGTGTAAGAATAGCATACTTCCTGTTAGCAGCTGGGCAAAATCCTGTATTTGCATGTTTTTGTCTCCTTGCAGCAGGTTATTAAATGTGCCTTATCTGAACCTTACATGTATTGGTCTTTGAATTTTTTTCCTTTGACAGATTGGTCCTTCGGACCGGAAACCCTCACTTCGCCTTGGATCAGACAGGCCAGGAGGCTTGAAACCATACAGGGAAGAAACCACATCAGTTCTTCTTATTTGAAAAGCCCTCCGACTGAATTGTTGTACAAAAGAGGCCAGCCACTTTCTGATCTGCGACTGAAGGACGGGTTTTTACAAACCAGGTGATCAATCACGAAGGCTCAGGTAAGGTGAATCTACTTTTTCTGTTTTAGATCAGGGACTAGATTTGTATTGTTTTTGTCAGGACTGTATTTTTACAAGTCAGGGACAGAAAAGATTACTGTCTTGTCATAGATCTGGGAAACAGAGTAGGTAGGCAATCACTCTGAGGAGACTATAACAAAATCCGTGGTACCATGTTAAAAATAAAGAGTTACATAATGATTAAAAAGAGTAGAACAAAATGGGTAATAATTGCACAAAAAGACCCCAAAATCCACCGTTAACTGAAGACACAAGATACATGCAGTCACAGCGTGCTGATAATATTAAATACTACTCAAAGTGGGTTAATAAGTATGAATTTGATGGTAAATTGGAAAAATCCTCGCTTATCAAACTTGTCAAACAGCTTAAAACTGATTCCAAAGGTCGGGTAAAAAAGCAGTGCCAATTAGGAATTCCTCAGGCACACAGATGGATTGAGGAAGTAAACCGTAGGGAACAAAAGAACAATAATTCAAAAGCAATGTTTTTAGATAAGGAGGACAATAACTTAGTAATAGTATCGGCTCCTCTGCCCCCCCCTTACCAGTGTATGAAGCAAGTGAACAAGTTAGTCCACCCCCACGATATCCTGCTGCCACTGTAAACAGAGACACTACAAAAGCAAAACCATTTATTAGAGATCCCATCAAGACCAGGTCTCGAACACGGGCAGGTAACTCAAAAGGGGACATTGAATTATATCAAATGGGTAGGAATTCACAATCTATGACTGAAGAAGAAATATGCCCACTCATAGAAGTACCTAATCCTTAGGCAGGGCAAGAAGGTCAGGACTCAACTATTCTAGTGTATAGACCCTGGACTCCGGAAGACATCCGGAAAGCCACTGAGGGAATTCCCCATCCAAAAGTTAATTTTAGAAAGTTCTCAGAAGATTTACAAGGAATGAGGCTAAGTTATAATTTAAACGGAGAAGAGGTAGAAAAAGTAGTCAGACAAATTGTGGGACCAGATTGGCACATGATTAATGGCAACTGGAATCCCCGTGACGCTGCACACAGACCCCTCCCACATAGCAGCGCAGAACTAGACAACAGAGTAAAAGGTCTTACAGACCACATCTCTGAGAAATGGAAGCCTAGGGCAGACTGGACTTGCATTAATCAATGCATCCAACAAGAAGGTGAAACTGTTGACAGATATTATGCCAGACTGTTAGAATGTTTTAATAACCATTGTGGAATGCAGGTTCCTGAAGATCAGACACAAGATTCCCCATATGAGCAGCAGTTAAAGAATGCATTTTTGAAAGGCAGCATTGCACCCATAAGCAGTTTTATTACAAAGCACATGGTAGATCATCGTACAAGCAGGTTACAGTCATTACTTGAATATGCTAGGCATGCCGAAAGGCATTTTAATAGCAAAAAGAAAAAGAAAGCCCAAGTATTTTCTGGAGAAGATGGAGTAGAAGTCTGTGTAGTACAGTCCAGGAAAAAGGGCAAGAGAAATGCTCAGGGAAACAAACAATCTGATCAGCGATCAGAGGACTTTGAAGGGTGAAAGAAAAGGGGTGAATGTTTTAAATGCGGTAAAAAGGGACACTTGGCAAGGGATTGCAAGAAAAACAAGAAGGCAACCACGGAAGACAAGGAGGGTGAGGACTGACTATATGATAGTCAAGAATCACTAGAAGGGGATAGCAGAGGAAGGACAAATGAGAATGTGATAGTAGGAGTAGAGGATGTGACAGAAGAAATAGAGGAAGTGCATGAAGTTATGGATAGTGAAGAAAATGAAATATTGGATTTAGCTTTATTGAGCTTAGAGCTCTATATAGCAGACACAAAACCAGAAGTTACACTCCTGGTAGGTGGGAGGGAGGTCAAATTCTTGTGTGACTCAGGGGCATCACGGACCCTGATACATCCCTCCAAACTGCCAGAGAATTCAGAGTCACCTGATTACATACTAGTGAAAGCAGCTAATGGACAGCTGTATCGGGAGCTCTTCTCCTATAATATTGCAATAACTGATCCTGTTTCAGGATTGACCCAGAAAAGCAAAATTGTTGTTTCCGCAAAATGCCCAGTAAACCTCTTGGGCAGAGACCTTATGCAGCTATTTGGTATTGCAGTAGTTCCGACTATGCAGGGTATGGAAGCACAATGACAAATTGATACCTTTCCAGTGCAATCGGAGGGTGAAATGTTTTATTGGTACAGCCAGGACTTGGTTACGACTGGTCCAGGGGCAGTGACCGAAGAGTTGATGAACGTAGCCATCAGCAAGTTCCCCTCCCTTGACATTGATAAACAACATTTGTTGCACTGTACACTGTATTATTGTAACACACCAGGACCTGATAAGGAATATGAGCAAAAATTGTTTAGAAATTGTGCAAACAGATTGATCTTACATAATCTGTACTGGGACATGGAAGGGAACAGTGTAGCCAGCTGTTCATTGCCCCAGGAGTTCTTTGCACTCTATAAATCTAATCGATTACCACATGTTAGCTTGACTAAGGACAAGAATGTAAAATGGGCAGACTTAGAAGAAAAAGTTAAGAGATGGGAAAAGCAGACAGAGTTAGAACTGTCAGAACAGGGAATACAAATGCAGAAGTTGAATTGGATAACTCAGACCCACCCAGCCATGCACTTGCAGTCTAACAAGGACAGCTGATTAACACTCCTATTAAAGGAGGAAGAGAATGCCTTACAGAATATACCAGAAACTCTTTGGTCAACAGGAAAGTCAGATGTAGGACTTATTCGTACACCGAGACCAGTTACTATCACACCAAAGTCAGCATTTAGACCACAGAAAAGACAGCATACCTTAAGAAAAGATGCAGAGATTGGAATCAAACCTATTATAGCAGCTTTACTTAAGGAAGGGGTGCTGGTGGAATCTCCTGATTCACCATGTAACACACCCTTATTTCCTGTTAGGAAAGCGAATGGAGAATGGCGTATGGTTCAAGATTTACAAGCTGTAAATGACGCAGTAATACCAAGGGCACCTACAGTGCCAGACCCACACACCCTGTTGAATGATTTAAAACCTCAGCAGAAATATTTTTCTGTGGTAGATATCAGCAATGCATTCTTTTTGATACCGATACACCCTGACAGCCAGTATTGGTTTGCATTCACATTTCAGGGGAAAAGGTATACATATACGCGACTACCACAGGGATATTGTGAAAGTCCGACAATATTCTCACAAGAAATGGCAAGCAACTTGGTGGGATTTACCCCACCAAGAGGTAGTCAGATTTTACTTTATGTTGATGATAGCCTGATGGCGGCCCCCACCCAGCAAGATTGCAAAGAAGATACCATAGCGCTATTACAATTTTTAGCCACTGAAGGACATAGAGTAAACAAAAATAAACTGCAGCTTTGGAAAAAACAAGTTAAATACCTAGGATATGTAATATCCAAAGAGGGTAGAACATTAGATGAGGACAGAAAAGTAGCAATTTTACAAGCACCAAAACCCACTACCAAGAAGGAAATTATGTCCTTCCTGGGTACGACTAATTTTTGCCGGAGCTGGATTCCAAACTATGTCTTGGAATCTGCACCGCTGACTAACCTGATATATAAAAAGCCTATGGCAGCACAGGATTTGTTACAATGGACACCAGAAGCAGAATCTGCTTTCTGCAAACTGAAACAGTTAATAGCGTCCTCATTAGTTTTAGGATTACCAAACTATCATAAACATTTTTTCCAAACTGTAGATTGTAAGCAAGGTTATACGACATCAGGGTTAACTCAGCAGCATGGGGACAAGGAACGCCCTATTGCTTATTATTCATCACAACTAGACCCAGTGGCAGGGTCTTTACCCCACTGTGTACAAGCAGTAGTTGCAGCTGCAATGGTAATACAGGCTCCGGCCTCAGTAGTTTTGTTCCACCCTCTCACATTGAGAGTGCCTCATGCAGTCACGATTATTTTACTGCAAGAGAAGGTAGCATATCTTTCCCCTGCTAGGCATCTTTCCTGCATGACTATATTGTTGAGCCAACCTCATATGACAATTGAACGATGCACGACTTTAAACCCTTCTACCTTGCTCCCAACCCCTGCAGATGGCACACCACACAGCTGCCTGCAGGTGATTGAGCAAAAGACACTGCCTAGAAAAGATCTCATGGATGTCCCCTTGGATGATGCTGAGGTGACATACTACGTGGATGACTCATGCAAAAGGGGTCCTGCAGGACAGAACCTAGTAGGATATGCAGTAGTTTCTGATACTGAGATTATAGAAGCGAAACCGGTACCACACAATTTATCTGCACAGGCAGCAGAATTGATTGCCTTGACACAGGCATGTACCTTAGCAAAGGGTAAATGTGTGAACATTTTTACTGTCAGCCAGTACGCTTTTTCTACTGTACATGTTTTTGCGCAACAGTGGAAAAATCGAGAAATGATAACATCTACTGGCAAACCAATCAATCATGCACAGTTTATTTTAGATCTTTTAGAATCTATTCAGTTACCTCAGAAAGTAGCTATTTGTAAATGCACAGCTCTTACCAAACAACAGGATAGGATTTCAAAAGGTAATGCGAGAGCTGATACAGCTGCAAAAGAGGCAGCTTCAGAAGTATTTCTTTTAAATGAGGAATTACAACCCTCTGAGATTTTAGACTTAGAAATGTTAAAGACAATGCAGACACATACTACGCAGGCTGAAAAACAAAGATGGGTAAGGTGAGGAGCAATTCTCAAAAAGGGGCTGTACATCTCTAAAGAAGGGAAACCGATATTACCATCTAATTTGTTCAGATATGCAGCTTTGTTGAGCCATGGGCAATGCCATGTCTCAACAGGGGGGATGGTACAGCTGGTGAACCGAGTGTTCACGACATATGGATTCTTAAACTACTCTAAAAAATTTTGTTTAATGTGCCATTTTTGTAACAAACATCATGCACAAGGGGCATTAAAGCCCAAGCAAGGGAGTTTCCCTACACCACCGTATCCATTTCATACTATCTGTATGGATTTCATAGAATTGAACAAATGTGAAAATAAGAAGTATTGTCTTGTCATTATAGATATGTTTTCCAGATGGATGGAAGCCTTTCCGACTAAAAATTCAGATGCGGCTACTGTAGCAAAAATCCTTGTTAAAGAAATCATCCCTAGATTCGGCATTCTGGAAGGATCTACAGTGACAACAGTACACACTTTGTAAACCAAACCATACAGCAATTAAGTAAACATTTTGGTATTTCTTTAAAAAATCATTGTGCATATCATCCACAATCTGCAGGGTTAGTTGAGAGGCATAATGGGATTTTAAAGAGTAAGCTAAGAAAGTTAATAGCAGAAACAAAGACAAATTGGGTGTACTGTCTGCCCCTGGCAGTGTTGAGCATGAGAACTGTTCCGAATGCAAAAGGATTGACTCCTTTTGAAAAATTATTTGAAAGGGCTTATTATATACCTCAGTGGAAACCTCTCATGCCCGCAGACCAGGAAGCCGACTGTACACTAGCAGAGTATATGAGAAATTTGTTGAATTCTAAACATCTGTTGCAGTCAAATTCTGTTTCAGATAAAGAACAAACCAGACCATCAGAAGTGGCAGTGGCTCCAGGAACCTGGATCTGGGTGAAGACAATAAAAAAGAAGAATTGGATGTCACCAAAGTGGGAAGGTCCATATCAAGTGCTTCTGTCGACACCCACTGCAGTCAAGATCGCAGGGCGTGCCTCGTGAATCCACTTGATGCACTGCAAACTAGTTAAGAACTTTGAACTGGACAAAAATCTTGTCACATGTCAAGAGCAAAAATAATAGAATCCAGAAAAAACAGATATGCAGAACAACCATTTCCTCAGAAGTATTGCATAATCATCCTGTTAACTGTATTAGTGACAATAATCTTTTTGTTGTGGCCATTTCTTTTTCCAGCCACGCAAACTGAACTGAATAAACGTGAAGCGTTACTCATAAACTGGCACCCGAACTTCAACACTTACCAGGCAATTAAATATGTCTATGCTGAGACTTTCAATGTTTGGAATTGCTGGATTTGCACAGCTTTGCCGACAGCATACGGGGGGTTATTAATGACTACAGTCCCCCTAGAGGTCAATGAGACCTGGGAAAACTTGATTTATGATACCTCAACCATTACATCACAAGATAAAATAGCATTGCACTTGTCTATTCCACAAAAGGGAACTGTGTGTTTTTATAAAAATGATACTGTTCAGGTGGGTTGGAGCAATTGCAATGTGACTGTTCCTTATAAATGTTACACTAAAGCTAACAATGCAGGTTCTTATTGTAATACAAACTATGATTCATTTTTTGAATTGATGCACAAAACAATTAATGAAGTAAAACATGATTCTGTTCTTTATAAACAACTGTCTATAATTGATAGAAAAATGTTTCATGCAGGACAAGTGTATATTCATAGTAAAGTTACTACTAAAGTAGAGGATTGTTATTTTGTATGTGGTAGGAAAGCATACAAGTGGTTACCTGAGAATTGGTCCGGCAGTTATTTTTTGGGCTACCTGGTTCCGGACATACGACACACAGCAGTTTTACCTCAAGGAAAAATTTGGAATGTTCGAGAAATCAAGAAACCTGTCAATCCAGTGGGGCAAATCGATGCATGCCGGAAAAATCATCATTCGATAAGCGATAAACTGACACACATGGACTTGAGTGATAGTGTTATATTGTGGGCAGGCATATTACCAGCATATGGAGCAGTGAAATCGATCTGGGAGCTGAGAAAACTGTCTAAACTTCTCAAAGTAATGAGTAATGCAACTTTTTCCGCTCTCGAATTGGTGACTGATGAACTGAATGCCATGAGAACTGTAGTGCTTCAAAACTGCATGGCTCTCGACTTCACCCTAGCGGCGAGAGGAAGGAGTGCTGTTCATATATTCCTGACCATAAACACGAGATAGACAATCACCTTGAGGTAATTCAGCAAGTGTCGGCCATGACCAAACCAGGACCAAACCCACTGACGGACTTTTTCTAGAAATGGTTTGGGAGGTGGGGTATTATCCTAATGAACATCCTGATTGCCATTTGTGTAGGAATGATCCTACTGGGAGTATGTGTTTGCTGTGGCATCCCCTGCATGAAAAGACTGATTAAAGACTTTATAGACATGTCAGTTTCTGAAATCTTATATCAAAGTACTGAGTTTGACGAACTGTTAAAAGATTGAAAATACTTTCATAAGTTTAAATTGAATGACTCTCTTAACTGCAAATCCTAAGTGGGAAGAAGTTAGGAGAAGAAAAAACTGTTTATGCTTATTTTGAAAGTAGAATAAAAGTATTAAAAGGGGGGAAATGTCAGAAAAATATGTATTAGTGTATGTATTAGTAATATGCTTAGTGCATTTAAGGCTTGAAAAGGGTTAACACATTTATTCTATTTCACACTGCATAAAATCTGTACAAATTGCAGAAGCTTTCTAACCTTGTATTGTCATGAAATATGTGCAGCTATAATCTTTGCTTATGCTTTGGAAATTTACAGGGAAGCAGATAATTTCTGCTTGTGTCAGGAAAATAATAAATAGATGTAACATTTGTATAAATGTTATGAGACTTAGACAAGGAGTTCCGCTGTGAGAAAATACACAGCTGCAGAAGCTATAGATAATCAGAACAAAGACTGCTTGAAAATATGAACTGCAATCAGCATTTGCTTGTGCCTAAGTTAGAAAAGTACCTTGAAATGTAACACATGTATTAGAACTACACAATAGAAGCTTGTAACGGGCTAGAGCCCACCAAGGCCAGGTTGTTTTTCTCAAAATGTTTTTCATAAATCCAGTCATGTCAGCAGAAAATCTGAGTAACATCTGCTGTAGAACAATACTGAAAGTTGTGTTTGATTACGTCAACCATAGAAGGCAGTGTCTTGTAGAACAGTATAAGAATAGCATACTTCCTGTTAGTAGTTGGGCAAAATCCTGTAGTTGCATGTTTTTGTCTCCTTGCAGCAAGTTATTAAATGTGCCTTATCTGAACTTTATGTGTATTGGTCTTTGAAGTTTTTTCCTTTGACACACAGATTATTTTCTTCGTAGAAGTGGTCCAGCTTTGAAATCAGGGCTGAAAACCTAAAATAAAAATAAATAAAAAAAAATACAAATTATCTGGTGTGTTCTATGCCAGAAACTGCAAGTGTCCAGGAGCAATCCGTGAGGCTATATGTTACTGTTATAAGCTAAGATTTACAGCTTGTAGAATTTGACTGTAGGGACAGCTGAGTGTATACTCACCAGAAGTAGGTAGCTGTGTGGTGTATATTCTGTACTAGAGGATGTGGCTCACTAGAACCCCCGACAACATCTATACCACTGGTATACATTACAGCCCATAATAATGGGTAATAAGTTTAACAGTTTTTGTGTAGTCCAAATAACAGCCAGTACATAGCTTGTTACTGAAACAGGGCAAAAATGCTTTGCTTTCATTTTTGAGTTACCCCATCCTTTTTTTCTTACTTTACTACAGTATCTTGCAAATAATACACTAAATACTTAACCACACATGGAACTCTCTGCTTAGTGCTACTGGGGATAGTGAATCAGGAAGTGAAACAGATTAGCAAGGAGGAAGTAAGGACAGCTATGAATAGGATGAAGAATGGAAAGGCTGTTGGCCCAGATGACATACCAATGGAAGCATGGAGGTGCTTAGGAGAAATGGCAGTGGAATTTTTAACTAGATTGTTTAATGACATTTTGGAAAGTCAGAGGATGCCTGAGGAGTGGAGAAAAAGTGTTTTGGTACCTATCTTTAAGAATAAGGGTGATGTGCAGAGCTGCAGTAACTACAGACGGATAAAATTGATCAGTCACAGCTTGAAGTTATGGGAGAGAGTAGTAGAAGCTAGGTTAAGAAGGGAGGTGATGATTAGTGATCAGCAGTATAGTTTCATGCCAGGAAAGAGCACTACAGATGCAATGTTTGCTCTGAGAGTGTTATTGGAGAAATACAGAGAAGGTCAGAAGGAGTTGCATTGTGTCTTTGTAGACTTGGAGAAAGCATATGACATGGTGCCTAGAGAAGAGTTGTGGTATTGTATGAGGAGGTCGGGAGTGGCAGAGAAGTATGTAAGAGTGGTACAGGATATGTACGAGGGTAGTGTGACAGTGGTGAGGACTGCAGTGGGAGTGACAGATCCATTTAAGGTGGAGGTGGGATTACATCAAGGATCAGCTCTGAGTCCTTTCTTATTTGCAGTGGTGATGGACAGGTTGACAGATGAGATCAGACAGGAGGTCCCGTGAACTATGATGTTTGCGGATGACATTGTGATCTGTAGTGAGAGTAGGAATCAGGTTGAAGAGACACTGGAGAGGTGGAGATATGCTCTAGAGAGCAGAGAAATGAAGGTCAGCAGGGCTAAGACAGAATATATGTGTGTAAATGAAAGGGAGGGTAGAGAATGGTGAGAATGCAGGGAGTAGAGTTGGTAAAGGTGGACGAGTTTAAGTACTTGGGATCAACAGTTCAGAGTAATGGTGAATGTGGAAGAGAGGTGAAGAGGAGAGTACAGACAGGATGGAGTGGGTGGAGAAGAGTGTCAGGAGTGATTTGTGACAGACGGGTACTAGAAAGAGTGAAAGGGAAGGTCTACAAGACAGTAGTGAGACCAGCTATGTTATATGGGTTGGAGACAGTGGCATTGACAAAAAGGCAGGAGTCAGAGCTGGATGTGGCAGAGTTAAAGATGTTAAGATTTGCACTCTGTGTGACTAGGATGGATAGGATTAGGAATCAGTATATTAGAGGGTCAGCTCATGTTGGAAAGTTTGGAGACAAAGAAAGAGAGATGAGATTGCGTTGGTTTGGACATGTGCTGAGGAGGGATGATATGTATATTGGGAAAAAGATGCTAAGGATGGAGCTGCCAGGTAAGAGGAAAAGAGGAAGGCCTAAGATAAGGTTTATGGACGTGGTGAGAGAGGACATGCAGGTGGTTGGTGTGACAGAGAAAAATGCAGAGGATAGGAAGAAATGGAAAGAGATGATCCACTGTGGTGACCCCTAACGGGAAAAGCCAAAAGATTATGATGATAAACAATTAAGCAACTATATAGACTAGGCTGTACCCGACCAGATCAAGACCAGGTCCTCCTGGAAAAACAAGAAACCCTGGTGGACCACAAGTATAAATAGGTTATATAACAAGAGGAAGAAACTGATATCTAAGAGCAAGAGGGAACTGACTCAGCTGATGAAAAATTCCCTCTACATCTTGAATGAGCAAATCAGGTATCTTGTAAAGTCCTTTAAAGCAAATTACAAAGTTAAAATAGCATCCCTAGCTATGGATAATAATAAGTCATTCTTTAACTACATCAGAAATTTAAAAGAAAATGCTCAGCTGTGTGTGGATGGTATCACTTATACTGTACCTGAGGAAATTGCCAACATCCTAGCTGACAGAGTTGGCACAAACCTCACCCCCCAGTCTCCACCAGCCATACCTGAAAGCATTCCTGACACTAGTCTTTTGCCTAGTATTCCTCAGGTCATATCTGTGCTCTCCAAAGCCAAAAACACAGCCTGAACAGGACCAGATAACATCCCAGGCTGCTTACTTAGCAATCTAAAAGACCTAGCAGAACAACTTGGTAGGCTTTTTAATCATAGCCTCAGAACTTGCTTTGTTCCAGCAGAGTGAGAACAGCAGCAGTAATCCCCTAGCGCAAAGGTGGCCCATTAAATGACCCTGGGAACTATAGACCCATAAGTCTAACCAGCCTCATCTGCAAGGCCATGGAAAGAATAATCATGGACCTTATCAACAAGGACATAGGCGACCTTCAGACTCTTGACACAACCAAGTTTGGCTTCGTTAAGGGTAGATCATACTTGTTAAACCTGGTAGACTTTATTGAGAATGTCACCAATGCCCTGGATGAAAGTAAGACAGTGCATACCACCTGTATTGACCTAGCCAAAGCTTTTGACACAATCCCCTACTCAGGTTTCACTGAGAAACTCTCCCAGCTAGGGATTAACCCTTACATCACCAGATGGGTAGCCAATTGGCTCACTGACAGAACACACACTGTCAAAGTTAGGGACTCTACCTCTACCAGCAGACCAGTCATTAGTGGCATACTACAAGGATATGTGCTGGGCCCTTTATTGCTTGTAATCTATTTCTCAGAAATCCAGGCTAAAGTAGATGGCCTGTGACTTACCAGGTTCACTGATGATTGCAAATTGGGCACAATCACTGAGTCCCTCAATGATGTTAACGTATTACAAAAGGGGCTAACTCAGACAAACGATCGATGCCAAAGCCACAGACAAAAACTAAATGCAAAATAGTGTATTATTATCCCTTTGACAAAGAGAAATTCCCTTCAAATTAGAATATTGACAGAACCCCCCCCCCCAGCTGAAACCCAGTGGTGTGAGACTTGAGATATACATGCTTGTATTGCCACATATTCCCCAGACATCAGAGCTACAGAAACCTGGCTGAAAAAAAAGATATAAATGACAATGAAATTACTCTACCTGGTTTCAGTATAATTAGGACTGACAGGACAAATAAGTGGACAGGCAGAACTGCAATCATCTACAAGAATTCCCTAAACATAACCACATATGCACATGAGATACCATAGTTTAATCATGCACTTCTATCACACCTCAAAATCAATAATAGGAAAATGCATTGTTTAACAGCTATATATATATATATATATATACATATATATATATATAAACATTACCACTGTGTAAAATATCCTATGCTAGATATTTCACCTTATACAACATGAAACAATATTGCCAGAAGACATAAACATAGACTGGCAGCTTATCAACAGCAACACACCATCTGATTCCATAAACCTACAGTGGATATAAAAAGTGTACACACCCCTGTTAAAATGCCAGGTTTTTGTGATATAAAAAAGGACACCGCAATAAATAATTTTGAAACTTTTCTCACCTTTAATGTGACCTATAACCTGTACAATTCAATTGAAAAACAAACAAATCTGTTAGGGGACAAATAAAAGATGTACAATAAGCTGGTTGCATAAGTGTGCACTAAGCTGGTCGCATAAGTGTGCACACCCTTAAACTAATACTTTGTTGAAACACCTTTTGATTTAATGACAGCACTCAGTCTTCTTGGGTACACACCTGCCATCAATTAAAGAGACTCTGATTAACCCCAAATAAAATTCAGCTGTCCTAGTAGGATTTTCCTGACATTTACTCAGTTGCCTGCTACAGCAAAAGTGATGGTTCACAGAGAGCTTACAAAGCATCAAAGGGATCTCATTGTTGAAAGGTATCAGTCAGGAGAAGGGTACAAAAAAATTGCCACAGCATTGGATATACCATGGAACACAGTGAAGATAGTCATTAAAAAGTGGAGAAAATATGGAACAACAGTGAAGTTGCAAAGAACTGGACGTCCCTCCAAAATTGATGAAAAGAGAAGATGAAAACTGGTCCAGGAGGCTGCCAAGAGACCTACAGCAGCAATGAATGAGTTGCAGGAATTTCTGGCAAGCACTGGTTGTATACTACACGTGACAACAATCTCCCATATTCTCCATATGTCTGGTCTATGGGGTAGTGTTGCAAGATGGAAACCTTTTGTTACACAGAAAAACATCCAGATCCAGCTAAAATTTGCAAAACAATACATCAAATCTTCCAAAAGCATGTGGGAAAATGTGTTATGGTCTGAAGAGACCAAGGTTGAACTTTTTGGCCACAATTCCAAAAGGTACGTGTGGTGCATAAACAACACTTTGCATCATCAAAAGAACACCATCCCCACGGTGAAGCATGGTGGTGGCAGTATCATGCCTTGGGGTTGCTTTTCTTCAGTTGGAAGTGGGGCTTTAGTCAAGGTGGAGGGAATTATGAACAGTTTCAAATACCAGTCACTTTTGGCCCAAAACCTTCAGGTGTCTGCTAGAAAACTGAAGATGAAGAGGAATTTCACCTTTCAACACCTTTCAACATGACAATGACCCCAAGAATACATCTAAATCAACAAAAGAATGGCTTCACCAGAAGAAAATTAAAGTTTTGGAACTGCCCAGCTAGAGCCCAGACCTAAATCCAATAGAAAATCTGTGGGATGACCTGAAGAGGGCTGTGCATAAGAGATGCCCTCACAATCTGACAGATTTGGAGCACTTTTGCAAGGAAGAGTGGGCAAATATCGCCAAGTCAAGATGTGCCATGCTGATAGACTCCTACCTGAGAAGACTGAATGCTGTCATTAAATCAAAAGGTGCTTTAACAAAGTGTTAGTTTAAGGGTGTACACATTTATGCAACCAGCTTATTGTACGTTTTTTATTTTTTATATTTTTTTTCCCTAACAGATGTGTTTGTTTTTCAATTGAATTGTACAGGTTATGAGTCACATTAAAGGAGGGAAAAGTTTTGAAATGATTTATTCTGGTCTCATTTTTTTATATCAGAAAAACATGGCATTTTAACAGGGGTGTGTACACTTTTTATATCCACTGTAAATGTAAATTTGCCTGTGTCACAAGTGGCAATTCAATAAAGATGTTAAAAAAAAAAAAAGAAAACAGCTGCTGACCAACCTCCCTTGGACTACTTAAAAGGGCTGCAGATGCAATTGATTTTCTGGTCCCTGCATTTATAAATAGAACAATATAGAAAAATAAGGTCCTTCCATCTCATAAAATCCTCTATTACACCTTTACACAAAGGTTTCACATCTACAGTTTAATAATACAGGTCAATTACAATCCTCTCTCCTTATGAAAAGTATTCAAAAATGTATTCATGCTCAGCTTCTACATCACCTAAATTCAAATAATCTGCTCGTTGAAAGACAGCATGGTTTTCAGACTCCACCACAGCACAACAACCACCCTCCTTCACTTCACCAACACTACAAACCAATACAGGAACAATGGTAACCGTGTGTCAGCTATGTTCCTAGTCTTATGCAGAGCTTTCAGCACTGTACCACACCAAGATTTACTCACTGAACTATCTCTATAGGTCTCTCTCAATCTTCCCTTAAATGGTTCCTTAGTTATCTATCTAGAAGGCAACAAGCAGTCAAATGGCAATAGGAGCTCTCTTCCAGTAATCGTTGGTGCCTCCCAGGGTTCTATACTGGGAGCCCATCTCTTCAATATTTTTATAAACAAGCTTCAAACTGTGAAAGACCAAGCAGATATAGTACATTATGCAGAATATTTGACTTTAATATGCACACCCCCATCCTATGTCCAGACTTGAGAAATCACTCACATTTCTTTCTCTTCAATTGAAACCTGGATGAAAAATTCAAATGTACTCCTTAATTCAAATAAAACAAAACTAATGCTCTTCACCCTAAATTATTATCTCAGTCAAAAGCAATCTTTCTTGGTTACATCTGCAAATAATCCTAAAGTTGACGTAGTACCACACACTAAATTAGTGGGCATTGTAATAGATGGCAATCCTAAATCTGATCAACATATTTTTCAAATAATAAAAAAGACCCACCAGAAACTTGGCTCCCTTTACAGGGTAAAACAGTAACTTACATATTCAGAAAGCAAAACCCTAGCCTTATTGTATTTGCATCTAACTCTCTTATATGTCTCGTCTAGCCTTACAAACGTAAACATTACACTAAAATCCAAACAAGCCTCCTGTAACAACAAAATAGCTAAATAAATTTGCTACCAACATTGCACATTGAGCTCACTACTGCCAAGCCTTAAAGCAGCTAAACTGGCTAGAGCCTAATGGCTGGATAACATACTCTCAGCTAGTTATGGCATACAAACTGATATATTACCCTGAAGAATGCGTTGCATTAAAAAATCATATTATTGCCCTACATCCTCTCAAGCAACCTCCATTCTGGTGATAAATTTCTTCTAGGCACTACAGCAACAAATAATTCATCAGAGGACTCAGTATACTCCTATTACATCTTCAAACTCTGAAACACTACTTCTACACAAGTAAAAATGACTAACAAAACACCCAAGCTATAAAATCCACCTCAAACAATACCTTACCCAGTCCTGGTCCTGTTCATTTTTATCAACAGACTGAGACCTCTAGTGAAAGCACAAACTTCTTATTGCTAACTTTTTGCCCTCCTCTATTTGAATCACTACACCCCTAACAACTTTCCATCCTGCACTTGAATTAATACATCCCTTTTCACCCCCTCTTAAACAACACTTCTCATCTTGTTCTTTTTCTAACTGCCCCATCCATCATTCTACCTCTCTCATGCATCCCTTGTACACCTAAGTTATAAATCTTCTAGATACACCAGTTTGGAACAGGCAGACTAAACAGAACTAATCATATACCATGCTCTCTCTGTCATATGCTATTACCACTATCCTATACAAGACTAATATCTTCCCTCCCCTCCTACATAATTTTATAAATTATATCTTGAACTCTTTACAAACATGTACAATATTAAAATTTCCCTTCCTACATACATTTATAACTTACTATATTACATATCTTGAACTCCTTGCAAACCTTTCTTTACTGAAATGTAAAAACGCTAAACTTCTTTTACATTTTCCCTTCTACAGTATCAACCCATTTACTTCCTTCAAGATTTTAGAGCTGTAAGAACTGTGTAGACTTATAACTGTTGCTGTAAATACTTTACTGTATCTACTTATCTTGAATTTCATTTTTCTGAGAAATGCAACTGTTTTTTTTTCTGAGAACTGTTGGAAATGTACTTGTTAATATAAAAGCACTGTGATGGAACATTTCTCCCTGGGTATCCACTGAAAATGGATTCTGCCCAGTCAGACTTTTCCTGTCACAGACAAATAGATAAATACATACATACATACATACATACATACATACATACTCCTCCAGTTTTGCCTTTGTGGAGCATGGAATCAATCCTTCTAGCCACTGGCCATTCTTGTGGTCCCTGTTAGTCTTTTTAGAGTGCTGCACAAATTGCTCCTGTCATCAGGGACTTTTGATGAGAATAGCTTTTACTGGAAGCGCTTAGTTTATAAGGGTTTGGGTATGCTGGGGCAGTCTGGGCTGTTCTTCTGTTTTGGGAACCTGATTTGTTATAGTTTGTGATACACATGTTTAACCATTTGATTGGTTAGGCTGATGGGAGTTGCAGTCTCGGTATAGTGTTGTCCATTTTGGGCCAATCCTTGGTTGGCTGGTGGATCAGCCTAGACTCCAATTTATCTCTGTTACTAGTTACTGTTAAACCTCCAAAAGTGTTAGGATTTTATTATTACTATTATTATTCTGAAACCCATGCCATATTGCGTTCTGGTGAATGTTTTTTTGGGGGGGTATGTACTATTCTAAAGATAGTTCCTTATTATGTCATATTGGCCACTCTTTGAGTTATCATCTAACATTAGAAATATAACCACTTAGAAAGACATTTATTTATTAATTTCCAGTTTGATAACCGGGGAGGTCCACTGGGCCCAGAGGGTCCGTTTTCAGTGGAGGCCCGGGGAGAAAAACTCCACATTACATACAATTAAAACAAGCCTAGAGTTTTACATTTAGGTCTGGAGAGAAAAGCTCCTTATTACATACAATTAAAACAAACATACATTTATGCAATTATACATACAATTATAAAATGTTTTAGAAAACAAATGTAAAGTTATATATGGAGTTGTATCAAATTGAAAAGGTGCACAAAGAAAGGAAGAAAAAGGAGGGACAAAAGTAACAGAGAGAAGGGAGAGAGAGCTATGTACAATATTTACATCTGACCATTCTTTAGATTTCAGAGCAAGGCAGTTGTAGGGAAAGAAAACAAATAGCATGTGCATCAGGGAGAACATGTATAAATGATATTAGGAGGAGTTAGGTAGGAAGAATGCAATTACATTTCCAGTTTTGGGAAAGGTGGGAGTGGAGCTGGGATGTGAAGAGTTCGAAGCTTGTAGTGATTCTTAGCAGGGGTGGGAGGGAGTTCTATTTTTTGACTAGTGAATAGGAAAGGAGAAACTGGCCAGGGGGGTGTTTTGGTTTATATACAGAAAGTAGATTTTGTTGGGCAGATCTAAGGGGCCTGTTCGGAGTGTAGAATGGTAAGATATTAGTAAGAGCAGGGCATGCAGTAGGTTTAAAGATTATTTTGTGGGCTGTAGTAAGCTGAAGGTAGACAAGGTGGTTAGGAAGCTCTAGCCACTTTAGCATGTGGAGAGAGGTGCAATAATGGGAGGAGTGTTTAGATTTAGTAGCAAATTTAGCAATTTTGTTATAGCAGATTTCTAGTTTTGAGGAGATGGTAATAGAAAGATTGGTTAGAAGTGGAGCACTGTACAATAGTGATGGTAGTAAATAAGTAGAAGCTAGAGTTTGCCTTGTAGATGGAGAGAGAAAGTGAGCATTTCTATATAACATACCTAGCTTCTGATGTTTTTTTTTATATTAAGTTGGACGTGTGTATCGAATTTCAGGTGTTCATTGATAGTGACCCTAAGCAGTTTAGCAAAGGGGACAACTTCTATAGAGGAATTGGCATGGCTGATGATATTGAAGGATTGCTCGTCAAGTGTGACAGTTTTTGAGGGAGAGAAAAGAAGGATTTTAGATTTATTGGCATTAAGTGAGAGATGGTTTTGAAGCATCCAGTGCTCAGTAGTTGTAAAGGCCAATTGGGTTTTTGCCTGGAGCTCAGTGAGAATAGGAGCAGAGCAGACTAAAGTGGAGTCATCTGCATATTGCACTATTTTAGTGTTAGGAATGGTGGTGTGAAGATCATTGACAAATATATTAAAGAGCATTGGTCCTAGTATGGACCCCTGGGGAACCCGGTAGGGGTAGGAAGGAAAGTAGAGGTACCAGTTTGCCATTTCACAGCCTGGGATCTGTTAGAGAGATAACTGTGGAACCAGGTAAGGCAGTTTTGAGAGAGATTAAGGTTAGAGAGATGATTCAGAAGGTGGGTATGGGAGATAGTATCAAATGCCTTGGATAGATCTAGGGCGATGGTGGAAACAATTTCTCCAGAGTCACGAGCAAGGTTTATTATGTCTAAAAAGAGAGGAGAGCAGTTATTGTACTATGTCCAGGACGGAAGCCATGTTGGGTAGGGGTAAGGAGTTGATTATTGATGAGGAAGGGCATGAGTTGGAAATGGATGCATTTTTCAAGGATCTTTGAGATTGGTGAAAGAATGGCTATGGGTCGGAAGTTAGAGATGTTAGTATTTTTGCCTCCTTTGTGGAGGGGCAGGATGTATGCTGCATGCCACAATTTGGGGACATACAATTCCTGTATGGATCTATTGATGAGAATGCTGATGGGGATGGCGATACCATCTGCGGCAAGCTTTAGAAAGAGTGAGGGAATATTGTCAGGGGCGTTGGAGCATGGCTTAAGTTTAGAGAGAAGCTTTTTGATGTAGGAGGTTGAGATGGGTTTTAGATAAAAAGTGGGGGGAGGATTGGGAGTGGGGGGTTTATGAGAGGAAGGGGCAGTTGGATTGAGTGGAAGGGAGGAGACCTGGTTGGGGAAGGTCTTAGTGAGTTCGGCTATAGAGTTAGTAAAAAAGGAGTTGAAGAGGGTAGCAATTTCTGTATCAGTTTTTTTGTTGTCAGGACAGGGATTACTTTTGGTACCTGGATGCAGAAGAGAGTTAATGGAGTTCCAGAATTGTTTGGGATTTTTGGGGTGGGTAGACTGAAGTTTAATATAATATGATTTTTTGTATTTTGTAACATGCTTTTTAGTTAAGTTGCAGAGTTGTTTATATTTTTGGAAGGTAACAGGGTGTTTATTTTTGTTGTAAAGTTTCCAGGTTTTGTCTCTTTGTAGCTTAAGTGTTTTGGTGTCTTTAGTTAGCCATGGTGTGGGGTTGGGTTTTATTTGTTTTATTCTAGGTGGAGCTTGAGTGTTTAGGATGCTCAGGAAGGTTGTATTGAAGGAATCTATGGCTTTATCTAGGGGAAGAGTTTTTAGGTTGTCCCAGTTTGTTAGTTTAAGGGTTTTGGCAAATAAAGAAGGGTTAAAATTTGTAAGATTACGAGTATGGGTATATTGGTGTTGGTGAGGGGAGGAGTGGGTAGTTCGGTGAATGATGGCTGGGAGATGGTCACTTATGGTGTCTGGTAATAAACCAGAGTATGAGATATTATTAGGGTGGGAGACTAAGATCCAGTCCAGAGTGGACCCTGAGGGGTTGTTTCTATTAGGTCTGGTAATACTATTTATTAGTTGAGTGAAATTAAGAAGATTGATAGATAGGGAGGGATTGTTGCTATTGATTCTATTTGAGTCAATGTTCACATCACCTAATATGTATGTCTCAAGCTTAATGTTAGCTGAGGCCCATAGAAGAATGTTTTCTAGAGTGGTAGTATTATTTCCAGGGGTGATATAGATGGCCATAACACAAATACTTTTATAGTTATTCAGTTTAAGAATTCCTATGACTAGTTCAGCATTGCTGAACTGAGGAATAGGGTTTTGGTAAGGAGAGATATTCAGTAGGCTAGTACAGATTAAGGCTACTCCTCCTCCTTTTTTATTTTGACAGTCACATCTGAGTGCTTGAAAGCCAGGTGACAAAATCTCAGAGTCAGCAATGTGGGGTTGTAGCCATGTCTCTGAGACTGCGACTATATCTGGTGTAGTATGATTTAGCCAAGCATGAAAGAGTGCTATTTTGTTTTTTACATTCTGGGTGTTAATGGTAATTAGCTTGAGGTATTTGTGATTGGTAGTATTTGGAGAGATAGGGGGAGAGTGATTGCTATTCGTCTTTGGTCCAGGGTTGGGGTGAATGTCTCCTGCTAGGACAAGCCAGTTAGAGGAAAAGAGAAGCATGACCTTTGGTTTGCAACTTGTCATTTGTGGGAAGAAAAACATCACTTTTGGTATAAGATGCTTTGTTGAATAGACTAGATGTTTTAGTTTAAAATAGTGAAGTGGGTTAGGTTGTATTAGTGAGGGGGATATGTTGTGAAAGTGGGAAGAGATGAGGTTGGGATAGGGTAGAGTAGTAGAGGTAGGGGAGGAAAAGAAGGGGGGTAATTTGAAAGAGGAATAGGAGGTGGCATTGAAGTCAGTTGTTAGGAGAAGAATGCTTATAGAAGAGATAAGAAGTGTATGTGGGAGTGGAGGAGTCATTCTTAACTAGGGTAGAGTAAATTAGGAGGAGGCAGCAGGATGATAGGTGAGTAATTAAGTGAAAAGGGCATAGGGGTATATTTGAGAGTACAGGAAGGAGAAGGATACAGATAGGGGAGGGATTAGTTAATTGATGAATGATGGGAGGGGAGGAGTAGTGATACGATTGGCTTAGGGGAAGGGGAGGAGATCTAGGGTTGGAATAAATGTAAGTGTACTAGGGTGGGTGGGATTTGGGGGTAGGGTAGGGAAGCAGAGCGGGCAGACCTAAAGGACAGACACAGCAGGATGGTGAGGAAAACAATCAGTAAAGTTGAGAGTAAGTATAGAGGAAGGTAAGCAGGGTGGTAGAGGAAGAGATGTGTAGATGTTAGTAAAGAAAATAGAGAGACTGTAGGATGAATACGGACTGGGATATGAGTGAAGAAGAAGTGGAGAGTGACAGACTAAGGGATTATAATTCTATAGGTGGAAAAATAGTGAGAGAAAGTGTTAGAGACAGGTAAAGACTGCCATCTAGTGGTCAAGAACTGACATAGCACAGAGTGGTGATCACTGGAGAAGGCTGGAGGTAATAAGAAAATCAGAAAGGTTTGAAGAAAAAAATGCTACAAAAAGACTAGGATAACCAGGGTAGGGGGTTCAGAATAGAAGAAAGCAAAATAGAGAAGAAGAAGAAAAACAAAATAAAGGGGGGTATGGCTGCTGGCTATTCTCGTAGGTTTACACTACAGACCTAGCAAGTTATTCAACAAAATCATATGCATGTGGAGGGAGGTAGAACCTCATTTGAAATACTTTCTGTAGTTATCTTGGAGTACAGTTCAAGGACTACTTTGGTTTCCCAGGATGGAGTAGGACAGACAGGGTATGGTAGTTGAATATTGTTGGTTTTGAATGTCCAGTGGGGCACAACCAGTAGCAGAAAATATTAGGTAAAGGTAGTGAGAACAGCTGGGGAAAACAAAATAAAGGCAGAAGATTATAATAAAGTACACACAGTAAATAACTGGAAAAGATGTAGGCTAGTCAACAAATTAAGAGCAATGCTGGTTCAAAACATGAGCTATCAACAACAGGTGAAATGTCTTCTTGAACTAGGCACAGTGATATGAACATTTACTACATCAATGAAACAATACAGAAAAATATAAAAAAACATTGCAGCCACAGTGACATGAACAGTTTCTTTAGTTAATAAGGTAGCTTAGTTTAAAAACATTGCAGGTAGGGAGTAGGCATTTAAAAAATAAAAATAAAGCAGTTGCAGTAAAACCATTGTAGCTAGTTATCAGCATTAGGTAGAATGCCTTAAAGGAGGATAGGCACAAAAACATTTACGCATTTCCCTTTCCAATGCTGATGGCTGCGTGGTAACTAGGGTTACAAAATGTTAATATGCTATTTGTGTTAGAGTGAAACCAAGTAATGTGAGCAATTAATATGATACAGAGGAACACATAGGCAGGTTTAAGACATACGCCTTATTACCAGGCAAACACAGGATTAGGTATATAGCTTTGCCTTTGTGTAGCATTTTAGCTAAAAAGCCAAACGTTCAGTCGCACCAGGGACAAAGCCTTGGGTAGGCAGGTCAAACACTTAGCATGCTATGTCAATGGATCCAAAAGAGGAAAAAGACGTCAGACATAGTATTACAGTTCCCATGTGTTTGGGTCAGGAGATAAATTTGCTTCTTAGTAAGGAATATATGCTGCGCAAGAGTTCGGATCACCTAATAGCACTATGAGCGAGTTTCAATCCTCAGGGTGGATAGTTTAGTAGGCTAACACTTATATGTGTTTAAGCAGGATGGAGCCAGAGCGAATTACAGTACAGAAGGCACTTTTACAGGATAAAGTGTGCAGAGGAGCAAAAGGTGTTCCTCGCTAAATTTGGACAAACAATTCGAACAAGATACCTGAGCCAGGGTAGCAATAGCAAAGCGGAGTGATGCTGTTGGGCTAATGGAAGGTTATTGTTGCAGAAAGAGCATGCAATGCCAACACCGAGTATTTGGAAGTGCAGTTAAGAATCCAAGTATTTAAATGGTTCTTTTCAGACGCGTGAAATGTGACATAGAGGGCATGTAAAACAAAGTAATCAATGCGATAGACTTTAAGTAAAAGCAATCACAAAGCTGTGCTACAGATCACAACAGTAACGCAAGACATAAATGATAAAGGGCATATAAAACAGAAATAAGCAAAGCTATAAACAGAGTGGGAGCAATTACAAATCTGTGCTACGGAACACAACAATAACGCATGGCAAAAACATAGGTAATGCAGAGTGAAAGCAAATATCATTTGTAAAATGAAAGCACACTTACAATGTAAATAGAAGATAAAAGCCAGGGACGCTCAGCAGCCACACGCTAGTAGCAAATCTAAAGATGGCGCCACCAGAAACTGGTTCCTTTTGATAGGTTTGGGGCGGATGTAGTAGGGTAGGGGGGGTGAGTTAGTGGAGAAAGCAGAGGATGAGCATGGAATGATTAGAGCTTTAGAGCAAATTCCAAGGATGTATTAGGCGGGAAATGAGTAGGCAGTGGGGGAGATGGAGGAAATAGAGGTTTAGAGCAGATTCCAAGGTTGTATTAGGCAAGAAACGAGTAGGCAGTGGGGGAGATGGAGAGGGAAAGTAAAGAAAAGGAGGGGACAATGCAGACTGGAGAGTAAGTAAAGAAAATGAGGGGACAATGCAGGCAAGTAGGGCTACGACCCAAAGGACATAAGTAGGGCTCAGACCTAAAGGACAGACACAGCAGGATGGTGAGGAAAACAATCAGTAAAGTTGAGAGTAAGTATAAAGGAAGGTAAGCAGGGTGGTAGAGGATGAGATGTGTAGATGTTAGTAAAGAAAATAGAGAGGCTGTAGGATGAATACGGACTGGGATATGAGTGAAGAAAAAGTGGAGAGTGACAGACTAAGGGATTATAATTCTATAGGTGGAAAAATAGTGAGAGAAAGTGTTAGACAGGTAAAGACTGCCATCTAGTGGTCAATAACTGACATAGCACAGAGTGGTGACCACAGGAGAAGGCTGGAGGTAATAAGAAAATCAGAAAGGTTTGAAGAAAAAAATGCTACAAAAAGACTAGGATAACCAGAGTAGGGGGTTCAGAGTAGAAGAAAGCAAAATAGAGAAGAAGAAAAACAAAATAAAGGGGGTATGGCTGCTGACTATTCTGGTAGGTTTACACTACAGACCTAGCAAGTTATTCAACAAAATCATATGCATGTGGAGGGAGGTAGAACCTCGTTTGACATACTTTCTGTAGTTATCTTGGAGTACAGTTCAAGGACTACTTTGGTTTCCCAGGATGGAGTAGGACAGACGGTATGGTAGTTGAATGTTGTTGGTCTTGAATGTCCAGTGGGGCACAACCAGTAGCAGAAAAGATTAGGCAAAGGTAGTGAGAACAGTTTCTGTAGTTATCTTGGAGTACAGTTCAAGGACTAATTTGGTTTCCCAGGATGGATTAGAACAGACAGGGTATGGTAGTTGAATGTTGTTGGTCTTGAATGTCCAGCGGGGCACAACCAGTAGCAGAAAAGATTAGGTAAAGGTAGTGAGAACAGAATGTAAATAGAAGATAAAAGCCAGGGACGCTCAGCAGCCACACGCTAGTAGCGAATCTAAAGATTCTACATATAAAACTAAAAGCAAACAAAACACACACCATTAAAAATTCAAACTGGGAAGGACACTGTAGGACAATCCAAGCAAGGTACTAATCTAATTAAGGTAAAAGTACTAATTTAATTTAGTGCTATTATTTCAAATGTGAAACTTCTTCAGAATAACAAGCCAGCACACCAACTCAATTTAAATGCATGACATCATTAATCACATGATACATCAAGGAAAAACCAAAAGGCAAAGTTAAAAAACATTAAATAAAAACATTTCATTAACATTAAGAACCCTTAAATAAAAGTACAGCCTAAATAAAACCTCACATAAACCTTAAAGATTTTAACTTAAGTAAACAGATAATTAAAAAAAAAATAATAATAATGCTCAGAAAATTCAGAAATATCTTTAGCCAGGACATTGTTATGGTATTTGTCCAGTTTTACATAGGTTCATAGGTTCATAGGTGTGTACTAGGCTAATGGCCCTGGATCATTACAAGCCTAGCTCATAAGATTACCCTGGCATCGTGTCTCCTGACCTTAGTTCCTAGTGTCTCTGTCGAGTAGAGCCACTGGAGTGATCCCCGGGGTGAATTTTCTATTTCACATCCACTCATCAAGATTTCTCTTGAAGAGGGCCAGTGAGGTGCTCTGCTTGACATGTATGGGAAGTCTATTCCATAGCATGGGCAGTCTCTGTGTTATGAAACTGTCCCTCCAGCATGTTCTGTTGATTGTGGTGATGAGGTTGGTGGTCTCTGGAGCGTGTTGTGCTTTTTTTTAATTCTTGTTTGAACATGATATTAGAGAGCTTTTGAACAATTTGATTCAGTTAAATCTAATTTGACTTTAGAGCAATTTAATTTACTTAAAATGTTAATTCAAAATAATGATGTGAGAGTTACGAAACCTGACAAAGTAGGAGGGGTGGTCCTGATGAACACTAATGACTACAACAATAAAATAATGCTTCTTTTAGATGAGGACACATATGAAGAGGTTTCCCATAATGAAATGTATATAGCATGTAGGGATTCCCTGGCTTATGCCACCCAAGAAAGTTAATTTCCTGTGCCCCTATTGAGCAGAGCCACTGAAGTGATCCCTGGGGTGTATTTGCTATTTACCATCCACTCATCAAGATTTTTCTTGAAGAGTGCTAATGAGAAGCTTTGCTTGACATAGATGGGTAGCTTGTTCCAGAGGATAGGAAGTCTCTGGGAGCTGTCTAGAGATAATATGAGTGTTTGAATGTCTAGCCATATGGATTTGTCCAGTTGATATTCCTGTATTACATGATCAACAAATTTAGCCTTATGTTCAAAAGTCAATTGGAATCAAAACTTGAGCTCATTATGTTTAAAAATGGTGATTTTGTTTGAATCTGAGGTTAAAATAATTTCTTGTGTGAATGCTATGGGGAATAATAAAAAAACATCCTTTATATTTAAGATGTTTATATATAAAATGTCTAAAGTTAATTATGATATAATGAATGTATGACTAGGAGTTATATAGGTGACAAAATAATCTTTTAAAATCCATAGTGTAGGATTGCTTATTATTTCTAACTTGTCAGTTGAGGGCCTCGTTATTAACTGCATAGCTGATAATTCTCAAAAGTAACTTCCATTTGGCTGAAGATGTAGTGTCTAAAAGTTGTGTAATTGTTCTGATTATGGAGGAAGTCGAGTAAAGATTTAAATCTGGAAATGCTATCCTGCCATTATTCCAGCTATGAAGATGTTGATTAAATGCTATTCTTGGTTTTTTTGAGACCAGAAAAATTTTAGTAATAAAGTATTTAACTTATTAATAAACTTTTTTGAAGGAAGAAGTTGAATAAATTGTATAATATACAATTTTTTTGGTAGAATTATCATTTTTATGAGGGTTAATCTTTCCTCTGTGGTGAATAATATCATATTCCATTTAGAAAGTAAATTTTGGATATTTTCAAAACACTTGTTATAGTTTAGTTGTACTATTGATTTAACATCTTTAGCAATAATATTCCAAGATATGTAATTTGGTCTATATTTGGAGTTTGTTGAACATAATAATTAGATTTGTTGTTTCTTCTTGAGTATGGGTAGAATTTTAGTTTTACTATCATTGAAAGATAACCCTGAAATCCTTTGAAAAGCTTTGATTGAATCAAATAAAGATAATATAGAAGAGTAATTTCCTTTTGTGGTGATAAGTACATCATCAGAAAATAATTGGATTTTAGCTGTTATATCTTTATCTTCTTCCAAACCTTCTATATTGCTGTTATTTCTTATATCATTTGCCCATAATTCCATTATCAGTGTGAACAATAATGGGGAAAGGGGGCAATCTTGTTTGGTACTTTTTATGACAGGAATTTTATTGGAGATGTATGAGCCGATTTTAATATAAGCAAAAGTTTCTTCATATAAATGTTTTAAGAGATTAATAAAGTTGCATGAGAAGTTTAAAAACTCTAGAAGTGTGAACAGGTAATCCCAATTAAGTGAATCAAAAGCTAAATTTATGAAAAGACTAATTAATGTCAAGTTCTTTTTTTTCCTTTGAGAAAAATCAATAAGGGCTAGTGTTCGCTTTATATTATCAAAGGTGCTTCCATTGGTCATAAAGCCTGTTTGATCATATTCTATTAATTGAGGTAGAAATGTCTTTAGTCTTTCAGTGAATATATTCATAAACATCTTATAATCAACATTTAATAAGGATATGGGTCTGTATGAGGAACAATTTTTAGGGTTTTTGTTAGATTTTAGAATGGCTGATATGAAGGTATATTTCCATGACGGAGGTAGTATGGTATCATTTTGGGCTGCATTATATACATTATGTAAAAGAGAGATAGCTATTTTGGGCATAATCTTACAAATTTCGGAAATGATGCCATCATTTCCTGGCGCTTTGTTAGGTTTAAGCTTATTAATTTGATTTTGCACCTCTGTTAAAGTGATTTATTTATCAATAACATTTATTTGTTGTTTATTTAGTTTATTATATAAGTTTTTATTAATAAAATCCTTTATTTTATCCTTTGATTCTATTTGTTGTATGGTTTGATTGATTTTATGAAAATTAATTCTAAATTCTTCTATTATATCTTGTATACTGTGTACTTCCTTTTTCTTCATTTTAGAGTATATATCTTTAATGTAATTATGTTTGTTTAGTCTTTTGGTTTTGTTTTTGAGGTTGGTTAAGTGTTTAGAATTTAAAGTGTAGGCAATAAATTTATATTTTTCGAGAGTGATCATCGTTTTATGATGAAGAATAGTCCTATATTCTTCATTTAGTTTATTTATCTAATTTCTTATATTTTTGGAAGTAGGATAACCTTTATTGTTGAGATGCAGTGTGTCTAGTTTATCCTGTAATGTTCTGATATCTTTTTCCCAAACTTTCTTTTTATTGTAATACCATTTATTAATTTGCCCATATAAATAAGCTTTAAGGGCATCGCAGACATATATGTCGTGTGTATTGGAAGTTGAATTTACAGTTATAAAGTTTAATATTTCTTCTTTTAGGAATGATTGAAATTCTTTAAGTTGTATAAGGTATGATTTGAACATTGGGAATATTGTTAATATTGAGCTCGAATGTAATAGAGTTATGATCTGAAATTGGGCAGGATATAATTTTACTATTAGCTAGATCATTTATTATCTGTGTAGAGAATAATATTCTATCTATTCTGGAGAACATTTTGTGTCTGTTAGAATAAAATGTATATTGTAATGAGTTATGTTCTACAAAGTCACGAATGTCTTTAAGTAGGTATGTGTCCATGAATTTTATTAACTGCTTAGCTTGTGGTGTAATTTTTCTTTTCCCTAGAGTAGTTGTATCTTTTAGATATAAAATGCAATTAAAATCACCTGCCATTATAAGGTTTCCTTTGGAATGGGATATTATTTGATTTAAAAGTTGTCTGACAGCATTGGTACCAATACCTGGGAACCAATAATTGTTTATTAGAGTGTATAATTTTTTTGTTTATTTCAACTATGGCCAAACATAACAGCCCTCTGTTGTCTTGATATGTTTTAATTATTTTAGGTATAGGGGAAGATTTATTCCATAGGATGGCCACACCTCTTTTCTTTTTTATATGTTCTGAACTTGTAATAATGATGTATTTGTTTGTATCTAGAAACTTAATATTATCTTTCATTAAGTGAGTTTCTTGCAAGAAGATTGTGTTTGGTTTGTGCAATGCTAGGTATTTGAACATACTACTTCTTTTATAGGGGTTATTCAAACCATTTATGTTAATTGATAAGTCTCTTAACATAGCCATATTATATAATAATGTGTATAGGATTGATTAGTAGCATATCAGTATCATGTATGTAGTTAGTGGATCTCTCTTAAAAAAATTGTTTAACCTGTGAATAATAAACCTTAAATCATTGTGAGAAATATGTATTTCATAGACTTTATATTTAATATTTCTCTGCATATAAGGTACACTGGATGTCAAAAAGAACTTTTTTTGTAAAGATGGTAACATGTTTCATATTAAAAAAACACAATACAGCTCCCTGCCTGGAGTTATAAACTCCTTGTCTCAATGACATCAGCCACTGAGAACAAATCCTTAAGCAGTAGCAGCAAAACACAGCCTCCACTAACAGAATATATTATGTAATTAAAATTTTAAATAAAGCTAGAAAGTATTAGCAATTAAACATATAAGGTTATATTTTGAGTATCTCATCAAGTACAAAAATATAGCTAAGAAGAAAAAACATACTATATATAGATTGTATATATCCAAGGATAAAATAAACTAACAAAACTGCCTTAATTAACTTGCAACATCTAAAGTAATCAATAAGACTGAGTAAATTGATCTATAACCTTATATCTATTGTTAAATAGTAACTATTATTTATCTATATAACAATTTATATTGCTGAACATCAGGTAAGTTTATATGTGACCAAGATGATATTATCATAACAACTATCATGTTCATATAAATAATGCAATCAACATTAGTGTATTCAAATATTATAATACAATCCTTCCCTTAGAAGTATAAGTGTAGATGTGAACAAATAACAACAACAAAAAAAAAAGGTGTAATAGGTACTGATAAATGAGCGTAATTATAAAAATGCAATTGATAACAATCGTATGCAAGAAATGATTTGCCTGATGAAATATCAGTGAGAGTTGACCATGGTTCTAGATTAAAAAAGTTTAAGATGTTATTGAAACCAATTGATATTAACTCTATATTTACATTTCACTATCCACTTATGAATAAGCTTGCTGATGAGTTAATGTTAAGCCCTTACAAAACAAGAGAACATTATTATTCTTGCATTTTAACTCAAGAAAATGCAGTAACTGTACTATATTAGGCAGAGATTATTCTTACAATATGAATCTATAGATCAAGAGTGTAAAAACAGGTATTCAAGGCTGCTATTTAATAAATCAGCAGATGACTAGTATGATTAATCTCACTGCAAGATGTATTAAATGCATAGCTTAAAACTGACATAGATTAAATTATACCATAAAAACATGAAATGACAAAGTAACATAAATAATATATGTAAAGTTACATTGCTGTGAGTGTTGTTAGTGAATATAGATGTACTTACAGTTATATCTTCACCTTATGCACTTTCTTTTTTCTCCTTATTCTTCTCTTTTTCCCTACAAGCTTTCTTGCCGCAGGAGATCATGATTTATGTATTCCATAATGAGGTATTCAAGAAATGGTCATGTAGCTTCCAAACCAAGTACAAAATTAAAACATATTGAGTATAGCATTAATTTAAGCTAATAAAGTTACTTCTCGACGATTTCCAAGCTCAGTACTTCCTGGAGATGCTTGTTTCTTAGCGCTGATGTCGTCAGTATGAGTCGCATTGCCGAAAACTGGAAGCAAAGAAGTTAATGGTGTTTTCAGGTTGAATGGATGATTATGAAGCAGTGGAAGCTTGTGGATAGCCTGCACGAGGTGAGTAACATGCAGAAATTGTCTCTAGTTATTAAATCGGTGGGAAATCTGCTGGGACAAAAGCAAACAGTTATTTTTAAGTATAGAGTGCAGCATTCAGAGACAGCTAGGTTTTAAAGGCCCTATTACAACTGTTAGAGCAAAAAAGGAAGTAACATTTAACAAAATTAGAGATTTACTTACTACAAATGTATCTGAAAATATAGCTTGTATAGAATTGCTGACATCTTCCCAAATTTTTTTAACTTTAATACAGTCATGAAATACATGCATCCAATCTGCTTTACAACTTTGCAAGCATCTCCAACATGTAACATTATTATAGGTATTACATTTTTTAACTCTATTTGGAGTAAAAAAAGATCTATGCAGGAATTTCCATGTGTAAATTCTCCAGAATTGCATGTTGGATGTCAATTTAATAAAATTTAGTAGTTTGGTTTTATTTTCCAGGGATAAATTTCTTGAATGACCTTTTGTTATATGATTCCAAAATTTTTGATTGATTTTAACTCTATAATTTATTAACATTTTATATAATTTTGATGTCAAATTTTCCCAATTTTGACTATTATATACTAAGCCATATAAATGAGTTATAAGTGTAGGTCTATCTCTAAAAGAAGAATTGTTAATTATTCTGCATAGATCTTGCGAATATAGTAATATACTTTGCAATAAAACCCAGTCTGATGTAGAAAGATCATGTTTTATTATATGTTGACTATCCATAACCTTATGTTCATTAATGCATTGTTGCCAGAAAATTAATTGTTTCTTTTCCCAAGTAATGAAAACCATCCTATGCATTTTGTTTTGAAAATGTCTTGTTACATTGAAAGGATATAAAAGTTCTAGCCATAACTTTATATCTGTATTAGAAGTTACAAATCTTCTAAATGAATTATACATGTCGTTTAAGTATTTTAGATTAGTAGGTTTTGTTAGATTATATTGAAGGCTAGTGCATAAGATATGCCATGTTTTATTAATATGATTATCTATCATTGAATTCTTTAGAATGGTATTTTCATTTGAATAAATAACAGTGTGAAGAGATTTCCAGTTAGAAGAATAGCACAGATCTATTCAATTTATAATTATTTTAAAAATGGAGGCTCTAATAGAAGTTTCAAGATCTGGGAAATTGATTCCACCTAGTTTCCAAGGTCTAATGTGGTGTGTAAAAGCTATAATGTTTTTATTAGGATGCCACAGAAATCTTAATATTAATTTATTTATTTATTTAAAAAAATATTTGTCTGGTATTACTGGAATGGCTTGTGCTATATATAGGATTTTTGGGAGTAATATCATTTTTATTACTTGCACTCTATCTTCAAATGTTATATATATTTTATTCCATTTTATTATATTTGACTTTATTGTATCTATGATTTTCCTATAATTTATATTTAAAATTTGTTCTAATGTTGTACTTAATGTTATACCTAGATAGTTTAAAGTGAGAGTTTGTTTACCAATTATATGATTATCATCTATCTGAAAATCATTTTTTATTCAATATCATAACATTTGATTTTGTTTTGTTAAAATGTAGTCCTGAAATCAAATAACATTTTTCAACTTGTATATCTAATTCTTTTAATGAATTTTTAGAAGTAGTTGTGGTAAGAAGTATATCATCTGCAAATAACATTATTTTTTAATTATATTGATTATATAAATTTATACTGTCTATTTTGGGATTGGTTCGTATTGATATGGCAAATAATTCAATGGCTAATGCAAATAATATGGGGGACATGGGACAACCTTGTTTTGTGCCTTTTGTCAATATTATTGATTCAGAGGTGAAAGGTCCTAATTTTATATATGCTAAATTGTTTTTATATATGTTCTTTATTAATGAAATGAAGGAGCTAGGAAACTCATAGTACTCTAATATTTTAAACAAGAAATCCCACTTTAATGAGTCAAAATCTTTCTCTATATCCAATGCAATTATTAAGGCTGCTAGTTTTTCTCTATTTAAATAGTCAATAATAGTTAGTATTCTTTGTATATTATCATAGGTGCGCCTATTATGTATAAACCCTGTTTGATCTTCATTTATAATTTTTATCATAGATTTTTTAATTCTGTTGACTAAAATAGCCATAAAGATTATGTAATCATTGTTGAGTAATGAAATTGGTCTATAGGAGCTGCATTTTGATGTATCTTTATTTTTTTTTATTATAGGAGTAATTAATGAGTATCTCCAAGATGGTGGAATGGTATTGTGTGTTTGTATTTCTATTAAGGTTTTTTGGAAGACTGAGATTATGGATGTTGGAAAGATTTTATATATTTCAACTATAATGCCATCCATTCCTGGAGCTTTATTATTTTTGCTTTCTTTAATTTTCTATAACATTTCTTTATGAGTAATTTGTTTTTGAAGCTCAAATTTAAAATTTTCTGGAATTGTTTTAATCAAGTCAGGTTTCAAATCTAAATTAAAGTTTTTTGTTTGAATTCCTTCCATCTTATAATATTCTGTAAAATGATATTTAAAAGCATCTAGTATATCACTTATGTCTGACACCTTCTTTTTCTTCCTTCTTTCATGTATGATAGCAGTAATGTTATTTCTTTTCGATTGTACTTTGACTCTTATCGCCAGTTTGTGCATATGTTTAGGAGAAACAGCATATGAGTTTAATTTTAATCTTTCTAGTGCTAGATTAGTTTTATGTGTTAAAATTTCATTAAACTTCTCATGCAAATCATTAATTTTCTTCTTATTAGTAAGTACATGTGTGGAATTATTATTATTTATTTTTGTAATTTGATTTTGTATGTTAAGTAATTCTGATTCCCATTCTTTTAGTTTATTTTTGTACCATGTGATAATTTTACCATAAATATAGGCTTTTAAAGCATCCCATATCATGTTGAGTTAATTAGTGAGATTAGTGTCTAAAAATAATTTCAACTCTGTGAGTAGCCAAGGTTTAAATTCTTTTAGTTTTGTAATATATGCTGGAATTCTTGTCATTTGTATTAATTTCTTAAAGTTTGTTTGAATATTAATAAGAATTGCTCTATGATCTGATAATGAACATGGTATTACTGTAAAACTATTTATCTTCACATCAAGGTCTTGTGTGACACAAATTTTATATATTATTGTTTGGGTTGTAAATCTGTGATCCTGGTGTGAAAATAACAGTGAGTTACTCTCTCTAAATTTAAATGTGTCTATTAAATTATGATTTCCAATCTATTTTTTGAGTAGCTTTGCTATAGGGGTTATACATAAATTTATTTTATTGGTGGTCTCAGAATTGTCAAGAATGCAATTAAATTCACCACCTATTATCAAGCTACCTTTATACATTTTACTAATAAAGTCTAGATGTTTCTTTGTCGTACCTTTTCCTATTCCTGGAAACCAATAAAGATTCACTAATGTCCAGATTCTATTATTGAATTTTATTATAACAAGTGTTATAAGTCCCTCTTTATCTTCATAGCTATAGAAAATTTGGGGATTAATAATATTTTTTCTCCATAGTATCCTAACTCCTCTAGTTTTGGTTTTATATGATGAGTGCGCTATTGTTGTATACTCATTTGGATTCCATAAATGCTTTTCATCAGATGTAAAGTGAGCCTCTTGAAGAAATATTACTTGCACTTTGTTTAATTTTAAATATTTTAGTAGGTTTGATCTTTTCTTTGGATTATTTAAACCATTTGTGTTCAAAGAAAGTAGTGTTAAGTCCATATTTCTTGTTGAGTTTCATGCTTGCTAATATTTATATTGATATTCAAGTATATTTCATAGTATTGTATTTGGAACAAGTTTATCCTTAGCAAACTATAAACAGTAACCGAAGCAAAGAATGGAATGGCCACACTGTCGGATGATGTTTTTTAGCTTTCTTCCACTTTAATATCACGTGGACTTCTTCAGAAAAACCAGGACGCCTCCCTACATCCTGGTTTTATAACCATTTAACAGGAAATGATGTTGAAATCATGAACATATTATTTTACATTCATATATATATATAAAAATATTCCAATTATAAAACATGAAAACATAAAATAACATATTATTTACAACACGCTATTGTTATTCCTCATAATAAATGATGCCTTAAAAAAGGCATACTTTAAAATGCTTTTGTTTACATTTCTTGTTTTGTTATTTTTTATCCATTTTTTTCAAATAACTAAAATTCACTAGATGTGAATAGCAAATCACAATACTATAGTACCTCATTACTTCGATGTTGTGAGTCACTGTCCAATGTAAACAAATAATTGTGACAAAATTGAGTCTGTCAAATATGTCTCCTTGATTTCCACCTTGTTGAATGTGAGCATATCATTAGGGCAATATTTGACATGTCACAACTGAACACTATACCATCGATGTGGCCACATACATGTGTCTAAACCTCCTACTTCTAACATCCTCCTCTACTCAAAACACGTGACACTGAAGAGTGGATCTCGCCATAACCCCCTCAAATGATTACAAAAACACCTAACTACCCCCAAAACAAATAGTGCAAATATGATGAAACCACTCGTAATGGACATGTATGTGTTATGTCTATTTACCACTAACAAAAATTGCCATGCATTTGAAGGGGAACGATCCCATCAGTATAGGAAATTGCCAAGCTATAAACTTGTCGACACTTGTTATATGATATGTTAGTGGTAAATAGACATAACACATACACGTCCATTACGAGTGGTTTCATCATATTTGCACTATTTGTTTTGGGGGTAGTTAGGTGTTTTTGTAATCATTTGAGGGGGTTATGGCGAGATCCACTCTTCAGTGTCACGTGTTTTGAGTAGAGGAGGACGTTAGAAGTAGGAGGTTTAGACACATGTATGTGGCCACATCGATGGTATAGTGTTCAGTTGTGACATGTCAAATATTGCCCTAATGATATGTTCACATTCAACAAGGTGGAAATCAAGGAGACATATTTGACAGACTCAATTTTGTCACAATTATTTGTTTACATTGGACAGTGACTCACAACATCGAAGTAATGAGGTACTATAGTATTGTGATTTGCTATTCACATCTAGTGAATTTTAGTTATTTGAAAAAAATGGAGAAAAAATAACAAAACAAGAAATGTAAACAAAAGCATTTTAAAGTATGCCTTTTTTAAGGCATCATTTATTATGAGGAATAACAATAGCGTGTTGCAAATAATATGTTATTTTATGTTTTCATGTTTTATAATTGGAATATTTTTATATATATATGAATGTAAAATAATATGTTCATGATTTCAACATCATTTCCTGTTAAATGGTTATAAAACCAGGACGTAGGGAGGCGTCCTGGTTTTTCTGAAGAAGTCCACGTGATATTAAAGTGGAAGAAAGCTAAAAAACATCATCCGACAGTGTGGCCATTCCATTCTTTGCTTCGGTTACTGTTTATAGTTTGCTAACAGTTTTGTTCGGGTTGCCGAAGTTTTTTTGTCTAACAAGTTTATCCTTATTTCATGTATCATGAATAGACTGAATCTCTTTTGTAATACCTTTATATTGCTGTTCATTTCAGGCCATAATAAAAAAGTGAAAAATTAATTAAGTAAAATTACTTTAATTAATATAATCCTTACTTTCAACCTTCCCCCCATCACACATGGAATGATATACATTCCTAATATGATAGACAAAAACAAAATATCTACCAGATTAACCGTCATGTTTGATAGACAGATTTCCTTATGCTCCATTCTTGTATTATTAGAGACCTTTGAGATTATAAGAATATATCAGCGTTTTTCCTCCTTCTTTCATTTTTTCTCTTTCTCTTCTTTTCTTCTTTTTTCCCCTTCTCCTTCATTAATACCAATGTATGTTACTTTTTCTCAGATATATAATGACTGTATGAGAAGAAGGAAAGAAAAAAAATCACAATAATAAAACCAATTGAAGTTTTATCTGTGTTTTAATTGAAATTATGATCTATACTATCCATACTTTGTAAGTTTTAATTCTTATTATGTGATTGTCTGAATATTGAATAAATCCTTTCCACTCCTTTTCCCATTTCAAACCAAACAAAAAGTAAACTAATATATATTGAATGATATTTATAGCTCTAAATATTATGTACATGGTGAAACACATAACTAATTGTAGGCTGTATACATATATATATATATATATATATATATATATATATATATATATATATATATATATATAAATACATTCCTTATTATGAACATATAATAACACACAAATCACATGGCTGAGTATCCTCATCTCATAGAAGATGAACCCATTATCAAATTGCTCTAATGTCATCTTCTTTTCCCTTTCTCCCTCTCCCTCATGTAAAAGAACAATTTGCAAAGACATAAATATGTGTTTTATAATATACTATTTTCATTGAACCATTCATAGTGACTGACTGATATCAACTATTAAAGCATTTCCAAATCTGATGTAGATATAGATTTTCTATATAGGTACATGACACAACTATTAACATAGTAATATATGCATCAAATATTCAAGTTAATCATCTAAAAGAAGATGATAAATAAATTATTTTTTCAAATACATATTGATTGCAATGAAATCTATTTTACATAAATAAATTGAGATTTAAAAGAATTCATTGAATGGTATATACTTGTAATGTTCCCATGAATCAAGAAATTGTATTACATACACAGTTGTAATATTGTTTTTCACCAAAAGACATATACATTTTGTTAGTGTAAACATAAGGTAAGACTCTAAAAACTAGTTATTGTTCTAAAAATAATTCTAAACTCATAAATGACTTATTATATCTAATGTTTCTTTGACTATTTGACTATATACTTCAAACCCCAGTTTATAATGCATATTAGATTCTTACAATTATTAGTAATCATATGTCTTTTCATATAATTCATAAGTTTAATACATAAATTTTACTATAAGTTAAAGAAACATTTTATAAACATTTTATATAAAAGACCCATCTCGTTCATTCATTCAAATATAACAGATTTAACTTCCTGTCAACAAAGACTATTGAATCATCAAGATTTTTATTTAGGATATGCTTACTGGTTAAAATATATCAGACTCAGAATGCTCACTGAAGCACATTGTAGTATTTCATTTGTTGTGCAGCTTAGCTATGGGAGAGTAAATGAGTTTCTATGCATGACAGAATGTGAAATTAAATTTCCATATAAAAGGTATAAATATCATAGCTAGAATCAATTAAAATGATATGTCTGTATTTGCACATATGCACACTGTCAAATTTAGCCATGTAGATTATAAACATGTTTATGTGTAGTCGCTTATCTATGCTCATCTCTGTGCTCATGCGCATATTTGTAGATTAACACATACAGACATATATTTTCATGTTTGGAATGTGTGGAGCAAATAAAAAGGTCTGATACAAAGATCAGTGAATTTCTTTTGTGTCTGATATCTGGTGCTAAAGAATTGCCTTGATGAGCAATAACTGTGTTGCTAAAGGCCAACTTATCTGTTTTAAAAAGGTATGTTTATAACTTACAGCGATTAGCCTACCAAATAATGAAACCATATAGGTATGCCATTCAAGTTTAGTATGAATGTTAGTAAATAGTCAGTGATGTAAGGCTCTTATATGTCATTGTACACCTGTGTCTACTTAGAATATATGACAAAATACCTCTAAATGTCTTGATGTCATTCTACTGGGAGATCTCATCTCCCATCTGATCACTCTGGCACACGAGTGACCATTGTCCACAGGGTCTATTTACAGATTCCTAACTAGTGCTCTCTCTCTGAAGAAAAGCTTAGACACAGAGACTGCACTGTCCTGTAACATCACCAAATTTCATCCAAAGTTCTAGTTAGCACAATGATCCACTAAGAGAGTGAAAGGATTTAAAATTAGATAAGAAAGATAATATACTTTACTGTTTGAGTATATGTACAAAGGCCAATCACTGCTATCACTTGCGTAAGAGATATAGCTAGAGCAGCATACAACAGAGTAAAAGTTATCATTATTCATTAACTTTAAAGGAACTTCTTTAAGACTTTTATAAAAGTAACTGGAAGAATGAAGGATTTATTTTATAAGACATGCCTTAAAATGTTAAGAAACTCAATGTGTGTCAGTAATGGAGAAGAATAAAATTAACAAACTAAAGCAGTGACTAATGAAAGAAAGCTACTGAAGCAAAGACATTTTAGTCTTTGCGAGTGGTTGAAGTCCATGAATGGTAGAGAAACACTGATAATACTGGGCTTTGATATTTTGATCAATGATACAACTATAACAGTGTTCAAATCTCCATTGCAAGCTTGTCATGACATATCTCTGTGATGGACAGTTTCCTATCTTACATTAAGAGACACTATTACAGTGATAAATTCTAACAAAGCATGCCTTACATCACTTTTCAAACTGTTATCTAGCCTTGTGCTTCACAGTGATAACAATCTCATTCAAGATTAGTTGAAAGACAACATTGACTTATTTATTCATCCTTCCTTACTTCACTTTGAGTTTCTATAACTCTTTACAGAGTTAGTTTACAATATTTTTCTGAACTAAATTAACTTATTTATTCCTATTGTTTAAGCTTGTCTTATCATTACATTTATTATAAAGTACTTCATATTTATACCAACAAAATATTCTGAAGCTAACCAATAGCTTTACAATATACAAAGCAATTCTCTTTTTTGAAATAAAGTTTAATTGTAAGCATTGAAATCAGAAGCATCTGAAAGATGGAATTAACTCTGTTCATTAAAATTCAGAACAATTCCATGACCATTTTCCTGAATGATTTGAACATTAATAATTAATGTGTAGGGTGCTTGTCACTTTAAGATCAACAGGAAGTGTACAGATGTATTGACGTGCAATCTCTTGAGATCTTGACTAGCATATTTATACACTGAATCCCTACCACCCACCACCCTGTAAAGGTAAATGTTTTTGTTTATATTTCTAAATTAATGATTTAGTCCGTGTACTAATATAAAGGATCTTTTTTCGCATTACATTTTATAATTATTGTAGTCCAATAAAAGCAGAATGCGCTCATACTATTTTATTTATTTTTCCCTTAGCAGCACTACACTGTATTCTGCTCTCTTTCACTCTCTTTTTCATCACCGTACCTTCGAAGAGCGTAAGCACAAGCTATTAATGTGACTGTGTTAATGAGAATTTAGAATTAAATAACAGCAATCTTTACTTACTGTGGAACATATTAGCAAATGCTAGAAAATGTATTACCAGAAAATGGAAGTCAAATCTGAAACCATCATTTAAAGAATTTTTGCCAGTATTGAAGGAATCTGCATTGTTAGAAACCAGAGTAAAAGAAATAAGAATAGCACCTAGAGGATGGAACAATAATCCATGGAAAAATACCATCACTTATTGAGACACTAAACTTGAACTTAGACTCTTAATGAGGATGAAAGGAAAAATGAACAAATGATCTCTCATTAATATGATGTTACTCTGACTACTCTGATCAATATAATAATTAATGTTCAGGCCAATTGTAAATATTGTATATAGTTAATAATACTGCTCTATTTATCAGAAAATGTATTAAGATTATTATACAATGGAATTATTTGAAAAATTAATAAAAAACATTTGAGCAAAAAAAAAGGAAGTAACATGAGTCTTTTCCAATACTGTATTCAGAGGCAACAAATGAAACAGGGAATCACAGCACCACAGCAGGTCAAGAACACCACAAGCACATTTCAATACATTTCACCAAATGAAAGATGCCCTTTTCCATCATAAAAATAAAAACACACACTTTTTCCAGCTTGTCATGTCTACAAAGAACAAAGTGACTGTATAGGTTAAAACAAATAACAGCATGACTGTATAAGTTAAAATAAAATATGATATATAAAAAACACATAATATAAAGCACTGCAGCATATGAGACTGACTGACACAAACAACAAAGCTAGCTCTACAGTCATTACTGACATGTAAAATGATGTGTGAGAAAAGTTAATATATTAATTTAATAAACATGTCTGTTAACTATCTTTAGAACAAAGCCTGAAGCACAAAAGAAACATATGATGCATGGTGACTGCATATGGAAGAGAAGGATTAACAATATTAACACTATAAAAGTTTTACTTAAAGTGTGATGCATCATAAATGATGAAGAGAAAATCTTACCTTGAAGGCATATTATAACAAAAAAGGATTGGTTAATAACATAAAGTCCATATGACAAGTGAAATATATGTGTACATTATAAACTTGGTTCATTTATTTTTTTGTCTCTTTTGTTTTTTCAGAAGTTTTCCAAGTAGAATCAGAAGCCATTCTTTTAAGAGAAGGACTTGCCCATTCCATTTCTTCTATTTTCTCCAGCAGTTTATGAGCTTTAATAAATGCCAGTGCAGAATCTAAGTCTTCAAATATTTTTGGTCCTTCAGGAAGGAAAATCCTTAATCTTGCGGGGAACAAAAGGTGAGTCTTAATCTGTATTTTCTTTAATTATTTTACTAAAGGTAAAAAATGTCTTTCTCTTGGCAATCTACCCTGGGATCACTTCAGGAGCCCTGTTGACAGAGGCCCAGGTTACTAATCTAATGGGAAGGTGAAAGCCATCACTCTGTGGCTAGGCTTATAAATGCCCATGGGCAGAAAGCCTAGTACTTACTTATGAACCTATGAACCTATTACCATTGTTGAATAGTCATTGTCAAAACGAATTATAGAATCATTGTATTTCAAAGGAGACTTAGACCAGGCAGTCTTTAATATTAACTCTTTATCAGATGAAGAGAGAAACTTTACTATGACTGACCTTGGTTGTTTTTTATTAATGTTGCTGGTAGCTGTTAATGACCAGTGAGCCTTTTCTATTCTGAAAGACATAGCCTCTGGGAGATCAAGTGTTTTAGGTAACCAGATGTTGAGAAAGTTTGTTATATTGTTTCCTTCTATATTTTCAGGGAGACCAGAAATCCTCATATTATTTTGATGGGATCTGTTTTCAAGATCATTCAACTTGTTTTGTAACATAGTGGTTTGTTTGAGTAAAAATTATGTGTTGTTTTCATTCTCCATTAATCTGCCATCTATGTCATTCAATGATTCTTCAATACTGGTTATTTTAAATTGTTGTTGCTTCAGATCTTCATGTATCAGGTCCATCTGTTTAGTGTTTTTTTCCTTAAAGTTGTCTATTTTAGAGTCAATTTTATTAATCTTAGTATTCAAGTCTTGAATGTTAGATATTAGAGTTTGTAGTTCTCTTTTAAGGCTGGAGTCATGATTACCTGTCTTAGTGAGACTCATGCTGGAATTCTTTTTAAATGAGAAGAAATTTTCATGAAAGATTTTTGACTGGAAAATATGTCCACTTTTAGTTTTTTAGTAGATATTCCTGTAGTAGAAGTTAAGTATTAACAATATATGTAGAAAAAAATCCAAGTTTTCTTGTTAGAAGACAAAAATCCAGTATAATTGAATTTCCTTTAGTGGAGCTAATGAATTCTGCTGCTACACTGTGCCCATGCTGGCCACACCCTCATAATTTTAGTTTTTTGATGGTATGATTTTTAGACAAAAAGAAGGAGTGTCCATGGGTTCATCTTGTTCCACAATTTTTGCTAATATTGTAATGGGAATGTGGGAGGATAAATTTATTCTAAATTCTGAGTTTACTAACTGCTGGTCATTTTGTACTAGATATTTGGATGATATCTGCAATTTTGGACTGACCAGAATGACAGAATACAGGACTTTCATTATCATATCAATAACACCACCTCCTTTTTTATGTTTATGCACTCAGTTTCTGGTGAAAATCTACATTGTTTAGACATTGAGTTAACTAAAAACAGACCTAATAATAGATGTGTGTATTCTGTTTTCAGGAAAACCAACATACTCAAAGTCTTTTTTACATTTTATGTGCAGCCACCCTTTGCATCAGAAAAAAGCAGTGGTTAAAGCACAACTCTTCAGGGCTGCTAGGATGATTTCTGCATTTTCTTTTTATTGGAATGTGAAAAATTAAAAAAAAACATGTTTCTGAGAAGAGGCAATCTGGAAACATTTCTTATGGACATTATGAATGAGGTGGTTCCCAAGAGAGATGCACATACACCCCACTTTTGGGGAACACACATACATGGTCATAATGCTATGAAGCCAACCCTCCTTAAGCCTTGGGGGACAGTTTTTATTACCACCTATAGCCTAGAGTATTATTCAAAGGAATTGGGGTGTTTTTAGTCAGACAACACATAGAAATTAGTGGGAGGTTTCCCATTGTTTACAGTGCGAAGGGGAGTGTGTTTTAAGAAACTGTTTGAACGTAATAATGGTGGCCGAAACTGCAATTGAGGCAAATAGGGGACTTTTAAATATGGGTACTGCAGTACTTATAGATTTTTGTTGAATACAGATGGTGTCACTGAGGGTAACATTAAAATCAGCCCTAAGTTTTTGTACTTGTCATTCTAATTCTATTGTTTATGCAGCTATCTGTCAGAAGGGGAGTGTGTTTTAAGAAACTGAACATAATAATGGTGGCCGAAACTGCAGTTGAGGCAAATAGGGGACTTTTAAATATGGGCACTGCAATACTTGTAGATTTTTGTTGAATACAGATGGTGTCACTGAGGGTAACATTAAAATTAGCCCTAAGTTTTTGTACTTGTCATTCTAATTCTATTGTTTATGCAGCTATCCATCAGAAATGTGATTCTATAATGAAAAAAAAAACAAATGGGAATTTAAGGATATATATATATATATATATATATATATATATATATATATATATATATATATATTTATATATATGTATATGGATTCACTTCAGAAGCTTGAATTACCAAAATCTCGAACAGCAAATAACCGAAACCAAAAGATCGAGTTTTGGAAACTAGAACTTCTGAAGCGAAAGCAACAAATAAAAAAAAAAACACAAACCTTGCTTTTGCAGGGGGACTTTGCCCCCTTGCACCCCCCATGTGGGGGTCTGTGCCCCCCACACCCCCCCACTTAAATATACCAACTCCAAGATCGCGCTACAGTGAGGAAATGGGAAATCTCCCATCTTGCGCTGTATGCGGAAGCGCAAAACAGGAGATTTCTCATTTCCTGTCAACACCGCAAAACAAATAAAACATTACGTACACACAGAGCGTACAACAATACTTGCCTCTGTGTGCACATAAAGTATTAAGGTAAGTAAACTCTTATTTTTAAACACTACACATATTCGATTTACTGAAATCTCGATCATATGGTCTCGACCATATGAAATTCGAGATTTCAGTCATTCGATTATGTGAAGTGTTTCCATATATATATATATATATATATATATATATATATATAAAATATATATATATTTATATATATAAAATATATATATATATATATATATATATATATATATATATATAAAATATATATATATTTATATATATAAAATATATATATATATATATATATATATATATATATATATATATATATATATACATATATACACACACACACACACACACACACACACACACACATATATATATATATATATATATATATATATACAGTATTAGAAATAACAACCTTAACAATGCACTGGCTAAACACATTTCTGAATTTTCTGAGCATTATTATTTTTTTTTATTTCTTGTTATAGAAACTTCATGACCAGGTCCACATGGTGGCACTATAGATCTTTTCTTAGAGGTTTGGGAATTATTCTGGCAGATGAAACCAATGCAGGGGTTAACCCTGGTTTAAATGGCAACATTTCTAATAACTGTTTACTTAAGTTAAAATCTTTAGGGCTTATGTGAAGTTTTATTTAGACAATACTTTTACTTTAAGGTTTCTTAATGATAATGACATGCTTTTACTTAAAGTTTTTAACTTTGTCTTTTAGTTTTTCCTTGATGTGTCATGTGATTAATGATGTCATGTATTTAAACTGGGTTGGTGTGCTGGTTTGTTATTCTGAATAAGTTTCACATTTGAAACGAAAGCGCTCAACTAAATTAGTACTTTTATCTTGATTTGGTTGGTACCTTTCTTGGATTGTCCTACTGTGTCACTCCCAGTCATTTTTGGTGGTGTGCTTTGTTTGCTTTAAATATTAGTAATATGCCACACCTGTACGTGAGAGCTCAACATGAGACTTTTTCTTGAATTAGCCTCTGTCTTCTGTCCTTCCTCCCAAGGAAGCTATATATGCTAGCGAAAACCACCTCTAATTCAAAAGCCAAGAACTCGACTCAGGCCAGTCCAAAACGTAAAAAACATGAAAAACAACAAATTTTATTAAGCCACTGTAAAAGCTTTTCGTTAGTACCTTGCACTAACTTCTTCAGACAAGCAAAACATTCCCACCATTACAAGTGAGTTTAAAAACCAGCATTGAAACACTTAACTGCGCCCCTTGCTCTCCCTTTAGCTTCTTAAAGGTACAGATCACAGCTAACTAAGGTGCATTTGCAATTCTCTATTAACATAATAAAAAAAAATAAAAAATTCATACACCAAGACTGTAATAATAGCAGGCTTTGAAACTGAAAGAAAAAAGCCCAATATTTTGATTATTAAACTGTATAAAGTAGATAAATATGCAAAATATATAATAACATAAAAATAACAATATTCAACCTACAGCATAAATACTAATAATGGAAACGGTTCACTTACTAATCAAAAATTACCTATGCATACATTGTATCTTGCCTGCTTTCAAGTAAAATAACTAATGTAATGATTATAATAAATGTAATAAAATGAATGCATACTGTCCTAAGTATCTAAATAACTAGAACAGCTACCCAAGAAAAATAATATAATATTAATCATATCTCACTAAATAATAAAAATAATAATATAGAAATATAAAATATGACATGTAACATATAATATAACATAAATTTAGGCTACTCAGTATAGGTTTAATACTGTCATTAAATAAAGCAGGTCTAAAAGTTAGCGTATCTAGACCTAAAATTACTAAGTAATAAAATATGAATCAATAATATATATTGTAAAATAATGATAATGATGTATAATCATACCAATAACTGATAACTATTAACACTCCACCACTGTCGACTAATAAAGAGTTATAAAACCATTAATTTGTCGACTCTCATTTTTCATTTTTTGACTCTCATTTAAAAAAAAAAACAAAAAACTGTGAGAATAAACAGCTCGTCACCTCTTCAAACTTTTAAGTTTTAAAAAACAACTAATGGATAACTAGCTGTTAAGACCAGGGGGGTGATATGCTTGCAATCTTAATTGCCAAAGAAGCTCTTTACATTCTAATCTATATGTCTCAGGTCCATAAGAATTGGTATTATACAGTTGATCTATAACCATAAATGTAAACTCATGGTTTGGGTTGTTCTGAATGTGCATAGCCAAAGCATTGTCCATTTTCATTCTTCTTATGGCATACAAATGCTCGTACATTCTTTCCTGGAGTTTTGTCTCAGTCTTGCCAATGAAAAACTGGGGCATGATGAACATTGAGCAAGGTATACCACTTGGGTACTGCAACAAGTGAAATGTCCCCTGATGAGGAATTTCCTGTTCTTAACTGTAAAGGCTGTACCTGCCTGGACAAATCTGCAATACTTGCACATATTACATTTATATATCCCTGATCTTGGTGTTACTAAATTTCGCATAGATTCCAGAATATTTTTGATGTTAGGGCCCCTTCTGTATGTTATCAATGGGGCTTTATCAAAAATTGGACCTCCAAGTAACTCAGGGGATAGTAATCGCCAATTCCTCTTAATTATAGTAACTATGTCATTGGCATCTGTATTAAAAGTTAAAATAAAATTGGACCTGGACATGTTTCCCTGAGAATCAGGGCATACAGGTGATGGTGAATGACTCAATTCAGGAACAACATGACTCAAGAAAATATGTGCAAGTATTGCAGATTTTGCAGATTTGTCCAGGCAGGTACATCCTTTACAGTTAAGAACAGGAAATTCCTCATCAGGGGACATTTCACTTGTTCCAGTACCCAAGTGGTATACCTTGCTTAATGTTCATCATGCCCCAGTTTTTACATTGGCAAGACTGAGAGGAAACTCCAGGAAAGAATGTACGAGCATTTGTATGCCATAAGAAGAATGAAAATGGACAATGCTTTGGCTATGCACATTCAGAACAACCCAAACCATGAGTTTACATTTATGGTTATAGATCAACTGTATAATACCAATTCTTATGGACCTGAGACATATAGATTAGAATGTAAAGAGCTTTTTTGGCAATTAAGATTGGAAGCATATCGCCCCCCTGGTCTTAACAGCTCGTTATCCATTAGTTGTTTTTTAAAACTTAAAAGTTTGAAGAGGTGACGAGCACAGTTTTTTTTTTTTTTTTTAAATGAGAGTCAAAAAATGAAAAATGAGAGTCGACAAATTAATGGTTTTATAACTCTTTATTAGTCGACAGTGGTGGAGGGTTAATAGTTATCAGTTATTGTTATGATTATACATCATTATCATTATTTTACAATATATATTATTGATTCATATTTTATTACTTAGTAATTTTAGGTCTAGATACGCTAACTTTTAGACCTGCTTTATTTAATGACAGTATTAAACCTATACTGAGTAGCCTAAATTTATGTTATATTATATGTTACATGTCATATTTTATATTTCTATATTATTATTTTTATTATTTAGTGAGATATGATTAATATTATATTATTTTTCTTGGGTAGCTGTTCTAGTTATTTAGATACTTAGGACAGTATGCATTAATTTTATTATATTTATTATAATCATTACATTAGTTATTTTACTTGAAAGCAGGCAAGATACAATGTATGCATAGGTAATTTTTGATTAGGAAGCGTCGCGCTTCCATTATTAGTATTTATGATGTAGGTTGAATATTGTTATTTTTATGTTATTATATATTTTACATATTTATCTACTTTATACAGTTTAATAATCAGAATATTGGGCTTTTTTCTTTCAGTTTCAAAGCCTGCTATTATTACAGTCTTGGTGTATGAATTTTTTATTTATTTTTTATTATGTTAATAGAGAATTGCAAATGCACCTTAGTTAGCTGTGATCTGTACCTTTAAGGAGCTAAAGGGAGAGCAAGGGGAGTGGTTAAGTGTTTCAATGCTGGTATTTAAACTCACTTGTAATGGTGGGAATGTTTTGCTTGTCTGAAGAAGTTAGTGCAAGGTACTAACAAAAAGCTTTTACAGTGGCTTAATAAAATTTGTTGTTTTTCATGTTTTTTACGTTTTGGACTGGCCTGAGTCGAGTTCTTGGCTTTTGAATTAGCGGTGGTTTTCACTAGTTTGTTTTTCCGGTCTTGAAAGCTATATATGCTGTTGAAATTATGCCAACACATACTTAAGAAATTATTGCTGGATAAGATATCTGAATCTTATGGATTTTAAATTTCAAAAACGTTTTGCTGTCTTTGGTCCATAAACACATCCAGGTGTGAGTTGTTGGTGATTCTAGCAAATACATGGCCATCCATCCTGTCATTCAAGGCCTAAGGTTGACTGAAAAAATGAAAAATGGCAAGTGTTCCTTTCCAGATTGAGGATTCCAGCATGTTGATATCTGAGAAATAATCACAGACAGAAGCAGGAGGGTGAAATCTGGATTCTGATTCTTGCCTTTTGATTTTATGAGAAGTTCCAGACACCTGATTGGTAATGGCTTGTGGTGCGCAGCAATATCCTAGACCTGGTCATCACACACATGGGCGACTTGTGTTCCACACCAGAGGTCAATTCCTCGGTCAGATCCAACCACAAGTGAATCACCCTAGACATCCACATCCCGCCCCTCACCCCCCATTAGGGAAACAACTGTAAAAAATTTCTCCAAAGCCAACTTCACACTTCTTAAGACAGAAGTGGCAAACTTCACGAAACCCATGCAGATGGACAATAGAGGTACGACTGCTGAATCCTACACAAATGCACTTTATAAGCACTTACACGAATGCATGGATCATGCTATCCCTAACAGAACCAAGATGCTATCCTCCAAAAAAGGAAGCCAATCTGGTGGTCTTCTGCCATAAAGAAACTCTACAACAAAAGAAAGAAACTGTTGCAGTGGGAGGGTGTCCTAATGGTTAAGGTGTTTGCCTTACAAACACAAGGTATAGGGTTTGAATCTCACAGGGGATAATTGGCTAGGCTTAAAATGGCTTGAAAGGGCAGTTAGCCTAGTACTAATCTATGAACCTATGAAAAGAGTAAAATCCCATGATTGGAGGAACTCCCTGGTCAACCTCAGTAAGAAGCTGAGATCCCTCATAAAATCCTCCAAAGCTAGTTATGAAAACAAAATCGCCACTGATTCTAAAGACAACCACTAAGCATTCTATAGCTATGTCAAGAATCTCAATGGCAACACTCAGATCTGCTCTGAGTTACAGCACAATGGCACTAAATATACAGAACCAACTGATATTGCCAACATCCTGGCAGATAGGTTCAGTGCTAACTTTACTCCCCCTCACCCCCTAAAGGACCCATCTCTATACCGGAAGAATGCAAAGTTCCTGTAATCATGACTGCACAGGTAAAACCTCACTCTTCAAAGCCAAGAACACAGCATCCATGGGACCTGACAACATCCCAGGCTGCCTTCTACATGAACTACAGGTTGAACTGGCACCCCACCTAAGTACCATGTTCAGTCATAGCCTCACCTCAGGCTTTGTGCCCATTGAATGGCGCACCATGGCAGTTATCCCACTCCACAAAGGGGGAGCCACAACAGACCCTGGGAACTACTGCCCCATTAGCCTGATGAGCCTGGTCTGCAAGGCCATGGAACATATCATCATGGAACTGATAAACAAAGACATTGGAGATCTCCAAACTCTGGACCACATGCAGTTCGGGTTTGTAAAAGGCAGATCATGTCTCCTAAACCTGATAGACTTCTTTGAAGCAGTCACCAAAGCCATAGATGAGGGTAAGATGGTTCACACAGCCTATCTAGATCTCGCCAAGACGTTCAACCTCGTCCCACACTCTGGAATTATAGATAAACTCACTAAGCAAGGTATAAATCCCTATGTCACAAGATGGGTTGCCAACTGGCTTACTGACAGAACCCACACTGTGAAAGTAGCAGACTCCAAATCTGACTTCAAACCAGTGACAAGTGGAGTACCACAGGGTTCAGTCCTGGGTCCTCTCCTGTTTGGTATCTACTTCTCTGAAGTACAGGGTAACACAGAAGATCTTTCGCAAACTAAGTTCACAGATGACTGCAAACTAGGAGCCATAATCGAAAGTCCTAATGATGCGGACATCATACAAAAGGGCCTCACTGAGACAGATGCCTGGTGTCAAAGCCATGGACTCAAGCTCAATACGAAAAAGTGCATTGTCATCCCCTTTGGTAAAAACTCTGTACCCATGAACTACCACATAGGCGGTAGTCTACTTAACACCGAAAGTATGATAAGAGACCTTGGGACACAGGTGGACAGTAGTCTCTCCTTTGATAATCACATCACCACAGTGGTCAGGAAATCCTTCTATGTGGCACACCTCATCACAAAAGGTTTCTCATTGAGAAAAAGAGGTCATTGTTCCCCTCTACTCATCACTCATTAGACCCATTATAGAGTACAACACCCCTTTTGGTATGTACCTCACAAGACAGCTACAACAACTGGAAAAGCCGCAGAAATACCTCACAAAAAGGATTACTGGCCTCAAACAGATGTCCTACGAAGATCGGCTCAAAAAACTCCAGCTTTACTCCGTCACATATTGCTTACTCAGAGGGGATCTCTGCCTAACATACAAAGCTATGTCAAGCCCAGAGCTGTTGAACATGCTCCACTTAAAGAAATCCCAATCCCTCTGAGCCACACGCTCTAGGGACGTAAACTTTGTCACCACAATAAACAGAACATGCTAGAGGGATAGAGTCCTGTCCCAGAGACTTCCCATACTCTGGAACAGACTACCTATCTATGCCAAACAGAGCTCCTCATTAGCTCTCTTCAAGAAAAATCTTGATGATTGGATGGGAAATAGGAAATTCACCCCGGGGATCACTTCTGTGGCTCTGCTTGACAGGGGCACAGGAAAATAATTTTCTTGGGTGATGAAGGCCAGGGTACCTTTTTGGCTAGGCTTATATAAGCCCTAGGGCCAATAGCCTAGTACCTACATATGAACCTATGTCTAACCTTTGGATTGGTTAGGCTGAAGGATATGTGCAAATGGCCAAGTGGATTTTTTAGGCTGAACAATGTGTGTGGAGGGCCAAGTTAAGTCATATGTTGGATGCAGCCTCCATATAGCTCTGTTCATTTTGGCCTGATCCTGTGCTGGCTAGAGGATCAGCCTAAACTCAAATTGATCTCTGGTAATGGTCACTGTTAAACTGCCAGGATTTACTAGGAAACCCATGCAATACTCCAGTGAGTGGGGTTTTGGGAAGAGTTTTTTAGGATGAATTATTTGTATGTACTATTACAATGTTAGTTTGTTGTTCCGTCATGTTGCCCACTGCACAAGTAAATGCCTTTTATCAGCAACATGCCATACCTATTCTTGGGACCATATATTGAGAGCTTCTATTGAAATAGTCCTGCCTCCTTTCATTTGGCCTTGATCTTGCTAGGAAAGGAAGCTCCGGATGGTGTAGAGATACTAACAATGCATCTTTAAATTAAAAGGCCAGATGTGATATCCCAATCTTATATTTTGACTTTCAAAACAGTGTTACAAGGCTTTGGTCCAGTACAGTAACTAAGTGAGGGGGTGCAGCTGATCCTCTCAAATACATGGCCATCCACCCTGTTGTGTAAGGCCAGAGGTTGATTGAAAAGTGAAAAACTATAAATGAAAACATGAAAAATGAAGAGTCCCTTTCCAGGTTAAGGGTTCCACCAGGTTCATATTTCAGAAATAATCATGGAAAATAGGCAGTAGGATGGAATCTGGACTTTGAAGCTTGACTTTTAATGTTATGAGCAGTTTCCAGTTTCAGTAGTGTAAACTGTGATATTGTTTTCTCAGGCTGAGGACACTGTTAATGGAAACAGAGTTGTTGAGACCAGGTGACTTTCCTGTTATTAGTCTAATCTGCCATTCTAGCTCTTCATTTTCAGGTCTGTTATTCTTGTTTCACTCAAGTGGTTTGCAGTTGATCTTATCAAGAATATGGAACTTAAACTGGTTATGGCTGGGGTATTCTTTGGCTTGTTTAGCTGGGGGGGTGCAGTTCTTGTGGTTGCCTAATCTAATTTCTGAAGGGTGTTAGGCAATCCTCCACTTGAGTTTGTTGATAGTTTTCCCTAAATAAAAGCTATTGCAGAGGTTGCACTTTGTTGTGTATATAACTGACTCAATGTTCCAGTTGCAGTAGCTTCTGCTTATGTAAGTTTTCCTAGTGTTTGAACTTTTAAAACTCCCAGAACTGTTTATGTAAGAGCAGTAGTTACAACAGGGTGGGCCACATGGGAATGTCCCCTTGGGCATGAGATCTTCCTTACTCATTTTGCATTGAGTGTTGTCTCTTATGCTCTTCTCTTTTTTTGAAAGTAAACTTTGGGTTGTCTGGTAGGATGTCGCTTAACTGCCTATTTTCCGTTATGATTGCCCAGTTATCAGAAATGGATTTCTTAATGATTTTTTTTAAAAAGATTTAAAATAGACTTGACAAAAAAGGTAATATATATTGCCTTTTGCAAACACAGCTTTAAGCACATGGTTTATTTAATTGGACAGATCTGATGAAGCCTTAGAGGTGAAAGCACCACCGAGAGTGTATTTTTAAATGATTTTTAGAAGTTACATATCCCCAAGTGACCATATATTAAATGTAATAATGCAATACATTTTTACCTCCTTAACATCTTATGATAATTCTAAAGAAAAAAAGAGGAACATCTCCCTTGGATTTCCCATCTCTGGAATGGTTACACCTACAGACATACCCCCTCTTGACTTTTAAGGAGTTACATTTTAACAGACCAACCAGATAAGGGAGTCCCGGGCTTTGACCCTCTCACAACTGTTGACTAACGTTTTTTTTTTCAAAGATGGCCACCAGATAGGAAGCACACATTTCTGCCTGCTCTCAAACTATCAGTTAATATATCCAAATCATCTTTGTCTACCTCATCTAATAAAAACTATAAGCATCAAAGCTCATTAGGGGATTACTAAACTTACTTTTCTGATCTTCAGTTTCGGAAAAAAAAGGAAGAAAAAGATAGAAACTTACTTGGATGTAGTAATCCCTCTACATGGTGGCACAGTGGTAATCAAGGTTACATGTGCTTCAGCCTTTCAACCTTCAAATTGCCTAATCAAACAAACAAAGATACTTCACTCAAATCAAAATGGAACAGATGGAACAACAAACTACTAAATCTAGATTCTCTCAAATTAACTCTCCAGAAAAAGAACTCTCTTCAAAAAGGCAAAAGACAAATAAATCACAATCTGAAGCAACTAAACAGACCCAAAAAGCTAAAAGTGAACAGCCATTCACATTAGAAGACCTTAAAGATGCTCTTGTCCCTCTTCAGTCAGAAATACAATCTTTCTCAACAAAGCTAACAGCTTTCGGAAGCAATCTGGAACACATGACAGTAAGAATAGAGCAAAATGAAGGTAAAATTCTAGATAATGAACTGGAAATACAAAAACTACAGAGAGAGGCCTCAGAAAGGGATAACATCATCACAGAAATGAAACAGAAAATTATTGACTTGGAAGCGAGAGCCAGACGAAATAACATCTTAATTAGAGGAATACTGGAGAAGTATGACCAAACACAGTTACAAGGAATAGCAAAAGAAATCATTGACAAAATAATAGAAAATAAAGACACAGCTAAAAAGATAGAAATAGAGAGAATTCACAGAGCTCTTAGAAAATCCCAATCATCTGATATCCCAAGGCAAGTCTATGCTAGAATCCTAAATGCAGATCATGCTCATTCTGTAATAATGAATGCCAAAAAAAAAAGAAAAGCATCACATGGAACGGTTATAAAATAACTATAGCACAAGACCTTTCACTCCCAATTAAGCAATCAAGACAAGTTTTATCACCCTTTTGTAGCTACCTGATAAACAAGAACATTAAATTCCAAATGAAGTACCCGGCAGTCCTCTGCTACCAACATAAAAACGTGAATTTTGCAATAAATTCTGTCCAGGAGGCCAAATCTATATTTACTGCTGCTTTCAAAGAATTACCTGCAAATATGGCTTAATATCATTCTGACAGCTGATCTTTGCCCAGCGATGATCATCTGACACACTTTGTTGTTGCAATAAGGTACATAATAAGTCAAGAACTGAGTTTAAGCTCTAATCATTATTTTAGCGTCCTAAAATTCCATAGTTGGGCCTAGACCACATACTCAAGCTTTCAAACCTTGCACTCTGTCTTCGCAAACACATCCGGGTCAAAGAGAAAGAGGAAGGGAGATGGGGAAGAGAAGAGAGAAAAGAAAAAGAGGAAGTAATGCAAAGAATCCGAAAGGAATGTAAATAAGCGCGCTACACACTCCTCGTTATGATGAAGTAAACCAGATAGAATTCCTAACCCACATTTATACTGGCTTGAATAAAAGCTTAACAATAACATTATAAATCTGCCCATTTCTCTCGCAGTGAAAAGTTTGATATGGCCCCAAACAAACTCAATCTACATTTGGTAGTCTATATGTCGTAAAGATCCTTAACAAGAACAAAAATACTATATCTTGAATTGACTTTCAGCCCAACACAATAAATAAACATTTCAATACTCGCCCTGGATATGGATTCACCAGAATCGTCGGAATCTCAGTAGATCAACTATGAACACACACCCATCCTGAGCGGCTTGCTGTCTCCTTCCTACTCATATCTAGTATGTGCTTAAGCGGAGCTAAGACAACAACCAGTTAAAGAACCTGCACACAGTCAGTGAAGTTTTCAACCTCAAGGAGAAGCTTCCTTCCTTACTTTTGGGGGAATAGCATTGTACTCATCACCGGAACTAAACGACATATATAGCAGCTATATTGTGTATACAAGAATAACGAAATGAGCATGTTACTCGCTTACTTACGCTGGGAGTCGGTCTGTGGTTTAGATCCAGTAAAATGTGACACGGACGCTAAAAGATCGCTGTGCATCAGTTGTCCTCCAAGGAAATACCCAAAACTAACATATAGATCATACCTTCAGTGGTCAACTAATTAAGCAAATACCATCTCCAGTATATTTCTCATTCAAGTGTAAATAGGCCAATATTCAATATACTACGCATACCTGACTCTCCGTGCTCTTCTACCAAACTTGTTAAAGTGGAATCATAACCCTGCACTCAATGAGGCGTGGCTTGGAACTAACTATTAAGTGAATCCTATTTTAGCATGCACTGATCAAGGAAGCAATGACGAATGTTAAGCAACTCATGAAAGAGATATGCATGAAGTCGCACAAGCAAGCAAACTCCCCCACTTTTTTCACTAACTTATAAATAGTTTTATATAATTTGAACAATTTCCTGGTATTTGCACACAGAGACACTCGTTTGGTTTAATCCACAATAACTAGTGGGAATTCCAAGATCTGAAGTGTGCTACGTTTAGATTCTGCTGTCACAACCAATGGATGTCACCATAAGAAGCACTATATCTTACCAGGGAACCAAGTATTGGTAGGATAGCCCAGGGGGATGTCATGACTGTTTCAAAGTTAGACTCTTTTTTCTATCTGGGTCTCATAATACATGACATACTCGGTAGTAAAATTAGATGTATGTAATAAGGTTACCAAATCATTACCTTATGTTAGTATGTATTTCTGATGCTTGACCAGATTTAAAGGTAATTCTAGTAATGGCAATGTACCATTACACATACACACACTCAAGCACACATACTCACACACACACACGCACTCACATGCATACACACACATGCAAACATGCACATACTCGCATGCATACACAACTACATGTCGCTGAAAGGATATGCTGGTAATCAGTGAATAGTATCTTGCTTTTAATTTTAGATCATCTTCCCCACTCAAGAACATAACATTTGGACAGCAGACAACAGGAATAATTATCTTTTAAGAATAGTTTGACCCTCTTCCTAATAAATACCACAAAAGGTTTAATAGCTCAGATCTTTGCAAACAAAGTAATCCAAGTCTAAGCCTATACTTGTAAAAACTCTTTAACTATAGACTCCTTTTTGGGTTCTACCTTTATCCGAATGTCTACCAGACTATGAGTGAATACCTTCATGATACAGAATGAATGTATATACAAGGATGCAATTAAGGGATAACGGTAGGATACTGTAGGCTGCTCTGTGTAATGCTCTCAACTATAACAGTATGAACCATGTTAATATAGGTGTAAAAACGAATCTGTTGTTAACACTAAGAAATATCTGACTCTGGTAATGGATGATCTCAACTGTTAAGAAAACGGAAGAAAAGAAGTGGAAAATGTGTACTGAAATAGTCATAACAGAAATTTTGACCATCTTCATGCCCTAAAGGGCTCTCAAATCATAATAGTGTGGATAAGCTAGAGGTTATAAAACAAATAAATAAATAATTATATTCTTTCTAGATACTAGTCTGAGCCAAGGTCTAAATATCACACTTGAACTGCCCTAATTTTTTTTTTTTTTTTTTATCAAGGAAGTCATCATAACTAATACATAACACATGGTTATAAAGAGAATGATTGCAGGCACGAAATATAGGAATGTGCTGGAAGTCTGATGGATCTTAGAAAGAAAATAGGTTTTTGTAATATAGTTTGGTTTGTAAATATGTTCTTATTACCTCTCACAGACAAAAGGAGCTTAGTGGTTAGGCATGGGAAGGCTCTGCGGGGGGATGGTTGTCACTCATGGACCCGTATATTATTACCATTTATCTCAGGACTCTACCCTTACCATATGCTCGAACATACCTATCACACACATACCAGATTTAAAACACAGCTGAATTTCTACATTAGTTTCCAAAACCAAAAAGTAGCAAATAACAAAAAAGAAAAATGATCTCTCTGGAATCATGGAATGTTAAAGGTCTCCAGAATATTAAGAAAAGAAAATTAATCCTACATTTAATATACAAATCAGATGGTGAGATAATGCTTATACAGGAAACACATATGTCTAATTCTCAATGGTTAAAAGACACAAAACGGAATTGGAGAAAAACAATTATAGCTGCTGGTAGCGATACTGCTTCTAAGGGTGTAGCAATAATAGTTAAAAACTCCTTCAAAGGCAATATAATAACAAGTGAATATGACCCAAATGGAAGGTGGTGTTATTTAGATTGTTCCCTCCCTTCTTTTAATAGGAATATTTCAATACTTAACGTCTATGCCCCTTGCCTGCATCAAATGGAGTTCCTCTACGATATATATTCAATTCTAGAAAAATTTCCAAAGAACTTATATCTTATTGGGGGGGATTGGAATATGACTATCAGACCTGAGCTAGACAGATCTAATAAAGATAATAAGCAGTCTATCGCCCTAACAAACCTTATAAATGATCTAATGGAAGATTTTAGGTTATTAGACCCTTTTGAAATCTTCAGACACGACTCTAGAATTAGTAAGTATACCTTCTTTTCAACTCCACATAATTCATGGTCCAGAATAGACTTCTTCTTAATCTCAACATACTTTAGAAAGTTTGACATAAAACTTCATACAGATCCCATAACTATATCTGATCACGCAAAAATCAAATTAACAATAAACGAGATCAAACTAAACACTGATAAGCAATGTAGTATAACCTGGTCCTTGAATCATAACCTATTAAAAAACAAAGAAATATGTCAGATAGTAAGAGAAACACTTACACAAACTAACAATAATTTAGAAACAGTAAATACCCCTTTAGACTTACAATGGGCAGCAACTAAGGCAACACTTAGAGGCATTCTAATACAAAGAGCATCAATACTCAAAAAACAAGATAAATCCTAGGTTGAAAGTCTAGAACATAATCTTAAATAATTCGAATTACAATTGCAACTTATCCCAGATCCGGTGATAGAGAAGCAGATCATTTCTATTCAAAAACAAATACAAGAAGTGCATATGAACCAGCTCTCTCTCACTGAAATTAAACTTCTACACAAATACTCAGAATGGGCCCAAACCCCATCTAAACATTTAGCCAGGATAATCAACATAACACCACCCTCTTCAACAATAAAACAAATTACGTATAAAGGAAAAACTCTCAATTCAGATGAAGAAATTTTAAAAGTGTTTGAGGGAATATATCAGGAGATTTATGAACCTCACCCCATGGAAGATGATATAGGAAGTAAAAACTATTTAGATGACCTCCACTTCCCACATATAACGGACACGCAGAGAGAGTTTCTTAAATCATCAATAACTGCTGAAGAAGTTTCATTAGCCATCAACAAATTGAAATCAGGTAAATCCCCAGGCCTGGATGGATATATAGCAGAATTTTATAAGTCAATTATGAAACAACTAGTTCCAATCTTACTCAAGGTTTACAATCATATAATAGACTTTGGAATCTCAGGCCTATGCATAAATAATTCTAAAACGATCCTTATACCAAAAACAAACACATCTGGTAATAATCCCAATGACTACCGCCCAATAACTCTAATCAGTCTAGATATAAAAATACTAGCAACAATATTGGCCCACAGATTGAATAAAGTAATACCCTCCATTATATCTGCAGAACAACTAGGATTTATGAAAGGCAGACAAGTTTGGGATAATACATTAACAACAGAAGCTATAATAAATATGACATCTAAAGACTCTTCACCGAAGTATGCTCTCTCAGTAGATGCCCAAAAAGCTTTTGACAGAGTTAATCTAAAGTTCCTGTTTAAAGTATTAGAACACTTTGCTTTCCCTGAGGAATTTATTACTAGGATCAAAGTACTATATAACAAGGCCACAACTACTCTACACATAAACAAAAAGAATTCATGCCCTATACATATAAACAAATAATCTATAAAGAAGTACGGAATACAAATAATCTATAAAGAAGTATGGAATTTAACCAAATTTGACAAAGACAGAGTTATTACAGCCCTGTCCTACTACAACTGGAATGTATTAAGTGTAATGCCCCTAGATGAAACAGTTACTTCATTTGCACTTCTTAAAAATATCAAATGATTTAACACCATTTAGGAAAATATGGTTAAAATCTAACGCAGTACCATGGCTGACAGAAGACTCCAAATAGCTTATATTGCAAAGAGATAAAGCATGGAAAGAACGGTATGAAAATAAAACACAACATGACTACCACATTTTTGATATCTCAGAAACCATACCAAGGTTCTTGTTAAATCTGACAAGAAATCATACTACAGTAATCTTCGGGGAAAAAAAACAATCCCAAGTTTTTTTTTGGTATTCTCTAAATAAACTATTATATCCCGGCTGTACCACTACATTGTCCTTCTACTTCAAATAATAAGGAGACCATTGACACTCAGTTCAACACTCATTTTATCATGGTCAGTTCTACCATTAATCAATGATCATATTACATCACCCCTCAAATTTCTATCTGTTCTCTAAAATAACACACTGTCTTTTAATTTTCAGCCACATTAAAAGCAACAACCTTAGCTGCTGATAACCTTCCCACTGAGTTTCTCAAAACATATGCAGAAGCACTAGCCTTCCTTATCTCCATTCTGATCAACCAGTCAATAACTGAAAACTATGTCCCAGCCATCTTGAAAAAAATCTATTATACTCCTTCACAAAGCAGGTACTTCTACAGAGTTAACAAACTATAGACCTATATATCCTATCACCCCTCTCTAAAATCCTTGAAATATATTCACATTCAGCTTATGAAACATATCATGAAACACAACCTCCTCTCCAACATCCAGCATGGTTTTAGGCGCAACCACAGAACTACTACTGCCCTCCTCAACTTCACAAGCATAGTAAACCAATACAGGAATGAGATCAGCCTTATTTCTTCAGTTTTCCTTGACCTTGCCAAATCATTTTATGCAGTGTCCTACCAAAAGCTCCTCTATGAACTTGCAATATTAGGTTTCACTTATCTCTCCCTCTCCTGGTTTCACAGTTATTTATGCAGTCATCAGCAGGCAACTAAATGGCAACAAAACCTTTCAGCATTTCTACTAATCTCTGTTGGTGCTCCCCAAGGGTCAATACTCAGCCCCCTTCTATTTAATACTTTCATAAATAAACTTCATACTGCTACAACACATGCAACTCTCATGCAATATGCTAATGATTCAACCCTTCTCTTCTCTGCATCATCCATAACAAAATTACTGGAAATCATTCAAAAATCTTTCACTGACATTGGAATATGGCTAAAAAATTCTAACTTGATGCTTAATGCCAAAAAGCAAACTTATGTTATTTACTCCAAAACAATACCTTAACCAGAAACACACATTTCATATTACCTCAAGTAATATCACAAAAATAGAATCCATACACCAAACTAAACTACTTGGAATCATAACAGATGACAACCTCAAATTTGATCACCACACACTTCATTCCACCAGGAAAACCCACCCAAAACTTGTCTTCCTCTATAGGGCCTAACACTACCTCACAGATCAAGCAAGGATTACCTTTGCAGCAACATATCTCCTTTCTTCTCTATTATATGCTTTCCCTATTCTTACAATTATTAACACTACATATACAACTAAACTAGCTTCCTGCTACTACTAAATATCTAAATTTGCAACCAACCGACCATATAAAACACACCACTGACATGCATTAAAACAATTACACTGGGCTTGAACTCTCAAACCAGTTGACATACTCACAACTAACCATTGCCAACAACCTATTCACTCCTCAGACAAATGCCCAGCATTACAAAATACTCTACTGTACTATTCGCCCACTAGAAACCTTCACTCTAGCAATAAACCTTTATTATGTACCGATAAGACATTCAACACTGCTGGACTCTCTCTACTCTCATTATGTGTCAAAACTCTGGAATGAAATCCTTCCCCCAGACAGAAAACTTAAATAGTTTCAAAACTTTGCTTAAACAGCACCCGTGCAAAGATAGCTCTTTTCTTCCTGCTCACCTGGTTATCTTTACTCAGATTACTTTTCTCCAACTCTTACAGCCATTTTGCTGCCATTTTTTTATACCTTATTGCTCCTCCTCACATTGCACTTGTTTTCTAACATTTTACTTTTCCTCCTTTTCTCACACCTCACCACAAACTATACCTCCTCTTCTGTCCATTTATCTTCCTGCTCATTTCTATAACTTATGCTTTCATATCTTAATTTATATTTTTTAAACTACATTCTACTTGTCTATTAGTAAAGTATTACTAAACTTAAAAATACCCCAGTTTGATATTTTCCTCTGCAGCCATTATGCTATAAATTCATTAATTGTTATTGTATGTTATTTCTCTACTCAATTATTAGCCAATGTATGTCAATTTCTCTCTTTTTTTTAATTAAAATGCTATGTTCATGTAAGAAATATTTAAAAATATTTAAAAATCATGTAAATAAGCTCATGTATAGATGTTTTTACCCTGCAATTATAAATGTTCATCATGTGTAGCTTAAACATGGAGCTTTTCTCCCTGGGCCTCTGCTGAAATAGGCTTTTTACCTAGTTGGAGTTTTCCAGGTCAACAAAGAGAAGTGAATAAATAAATAAATACATAGTTACATACATGAGTGGTATATGAGTTATTACTACACACATTTCATCCCCTGGTGAAATAGTGGTGTTTTGTGGCTGTGGTATAGTTGGATGAATTATGTAAGCGTTGAAGTTCATGACATTCATCATTACATAATTCGTGGGCTTTTCCCTTTTCTTTGTGTTTTTTGCAACCCTGGAGTTAGTATATTTAATTTACCATGGTGTGTGGGCAACACCCACCACTTAAAAACTGATTTTGTTTTTCTTTTTTTAACATAAATGTTAACCTATTGATTTACATTTGCAATTACTTTTTTCCCATTAATTTTAGTTGAGGTTAATGATATTCGCTAATGAATGTGTTCATTGTTTTGTGTTTTGATCAAACTCACCGTATTTTTTATTATAAAGTCATATGTATGTACATATATATATATATATATATATATATATATATATATATAGAGAGAGAGAGAGAGAGAGAGACACACACACATATGCAATTGTAATAATAAAGATTGAGTACACTGAAGAATGGTTTTATACAAATATATATATATATATATATATATATATATATATATATATATATATATATATATATATATGTATATGGGTCTACTTTGTTTGATCGAAAGACCATTTGACCTAAACCCATTTGATCGAAATTTCATTTGATCGAAAACCAAGGCATAAAACTGGGATTTGTCCCCCTCCCCAATGTTGTGTGACCCTGGAGTTGGTATATATAGTTAGGGGGTGTGGGGGTGCAGCCCTCCACATTGGGGGTGTGTGGGGCAAAGCCCCACATCTAGTTTCCTTTAAAAGAAGAAAATAACACAAAAAGTACAGATTTTAAACTGCTCCCCCCACACCGCCAACTGTAAATATATAATATATATGGGTCTACTACCAGAGATCAAAATTACACTATTTCGAAATCCAGTAGCAGATGCCCACTAACGCGAAACTGCACTTCACCGAAAGTGCACTTTCTCGAACACCACTAGAACGAACAGGCAATGTCCTCCACTGTGGTGCGGTAGTCATGGACCTTAGGGTTAGGGCTTGGGTTAAGGATAGTGGATAGCACTACTAGGTATCCACTATCCTTAATCCAAGCCCTAACCCTAAGGTCCGTGCCTACTGCACCATAAAAGAGGACATAGGTCCATGACTACTGCACTGTGCAGGACATACAATTTCCTCCACTGTGGTGTGGTAGTCATGGACCTAAGGGTTAGGGCTTAGGTTAAGGATAGTGGATAGCCCTACTAGCTATCCACTATCCTTAACCCAAACCCTAACCCTAAGGTCTGTAACCATTCGCTCAAGTGGTGTTCGCGAAAGTGCACTTTTGGTGAAGTGCACTTTTTCGTTAGTGGGCATCTACTACTGGATTTCAAAATAGTGTAATTTCGATCTCCCGTAGTAGACCCAATATATATATATATATATATATATATATATATATATATATATATATATATATATATATATATATATATATATATATAGCTATGTAAAATGATTGCATTTTCAGAAACTTGAAATTCATACAGAGGAGACCATATGATCGAGTTTCCAAAAACTCAAATATCAAAAAAAAAAAAAACAAAACACAAAAATCTACTTTTTTTACATTTATGCAGGGGGTCTTACCCCAGATTCCCTGAAAATTATATATACCAATCTCTGAGACTGCACTACAGTGAAGAAAAGGGTAGATTTCCTAATCCTTTCTGAACTGTGATCTCCATTCAAAAACCTCAGGTTTTCAAAAACCCGATTATATTGTCTCGACCATATGAATATCGAGTTTCTGACAAGTTAATCAACTGTTAGGGATCCATATATATGTATATATATATATATATATATATATATATATATATATATATAAAACGAATTAGCCTGAATGTGTGCTTTATGGAAATGGGAGACCTTGGGACAATAGTTTGGAGGGTCTGCTGAAATCCCCTTGTGGAAGACAGAAGCATTGATATAACCAGGAATTTATGAACTGTATACAAAGGAAGTGTAATTCTTCTCTCCACAGAAAGGTATAGGTAAGGTAACGGCACCCTACAATACTACTGTAAAACACAGCGGTTATCAGTAAAATAACTTTTGGAAAAATCACAGACTGGCTTTTGCATTACATTGATGTATTTCAACAGGTGTTTGACAGTCTGCAGACTAAGCTTAAAATGCAGCACTGTGACAAGCTTCTGTTTCACACTGTGGTAGAGTCCCCAAGATGGCCATTCACACAATTTCCAATATTAAGCACCATGCCTCTGTTCTACATCATGGCAACCAGTTTCACAGACATCCAGCCACACCAATACTATATTCATCGACAATCCTTTGTTCCCACAGATATTAGTTTATATCAGTTTTAAACTCCATTCTCTGTACTCATGCAAGCTGATTCAACACAAACCATGTATTCTATCTCTTCTAACACAGAATCAAATACAGAAACTTAGTATTGCAAGAAGGTAGATTGGCTTTAGTGCTGTGAGCAACAATTAAGAGCAAAAATCACAAATGTTACTATACCTTTACTGTTGTGGGATCTGTTCCATTTGGAATTAAGGGAGATCCCAGCTGGCCATTCCTGCCTTTCAAGTGTATTCAGCAAATTTATACTTGGTAAGAGGATTGCAGCAGCACATATACAGTTTGTCTATGACTGAAAAAAGGGAGTGGGCGATGCTGTTAAGGTGTGCATGGTTCTCTTTTATGTACAATAATTAGGGAAGTGCACAGTCCTTTTTTCATAACTGTCGCCTTATTACTTGTAGGACAAAGCTCAGGGCAACACTTTCCCTGGATAAATTATTATGAAGTATGTACTACTGGGTGAAATTCATAAAGATTTATCTAACGGTGGAATCTGCTTAAGCCCTTAAGTTGATCTGTGTTATAAAATAGTATTGAAGGCAGGACATTATGATTCATACCCTACCACCAATATTAGTCTATGGTGTAACTGACAGTAAAGGACTTACGTTGATGCTTACAGTAAAAAGAATTTTGCACAGGACAGTAAAAATTAACACTGTGCTAAGCTTTATTAACATATGTCCTTAATTTGATGTTGTGGGGCCACATAGCACTCAGACATGCTTCAAAACATAATACCATGGTAGGCATATCATGCAATATCATACTTTGCCAGCATGTTTAGATACTTTTCACTCAAGAACTGGAGTAGCTGTGCCAAATGTAGCAGTGATCAAGTAAAAGCCATAATGTGCATCTCAAAGCAGAGGATAGAAAATAACAATCAGCATAAATCAATTGCCTTTAAAGGCAGATACCAAAAGAAAAAAATAGCCAGATATTTTCAAATAAAAAAATATATTCATGCCCATGACAATGAAACCTAATAAGTTATTTTAGATTTGCTATGAAAGGTTTAAACCACCTCTAGACCCAATAAGTCAGGCAATACAGATTTTGACAATGCTTTTTCACACTGAAAACCACAGTGGTTGATGAAAAAGCAATAACTGCATTCATCAAAAGTGCAGGTTATCCTGGTGCTTATGGCATTAGGTAAGAAGGCCAGGACTGCTTCTTTTACATTTGATAATATTAATGTTCAGGTCCAGATTTAAAAGAACTGACACTCCTGGTTTAAATTCCTTCTTGACCTTTTCATAACTTTCAAATATCACACTTGTAGATCAGAGTGTGTATGTTCCTTTAAGAGCTATTCCAGTCAGTGGGCATGTGCATATAAGTACTGAGCACGTGCAAGCAATAGTGACATTTTGTACTGATCAGCCGAGGTGTAAGCATGCATATGTGTACTAGTCAGTCAGTTAGTGCATTTGTTTTATTGTTACTGTTCTCCATCCTGATGTGTTTGTGTGTAATAAACTACTTAAAGGAATACCCAGCCTCATCATCTTATTGAATATACACAAAACAAGCAACATGGTGTCAGAATGGGATCCAAAGTAAAACTTCTTCTTCAAGCCCATGATGAAGAATATACAGGAGCACATCATCCCTGCTGAAAAGACTTGCAAACAGGTCAGAAAGACAAATTCTGGTACTAAAAGGCATTTAAATTATTTTTACTCAACAAATATAAAACAAAGCATTCAAAACATTCAAAATGAATTTCTAATTAAACAAAATGTTTGAAGTTATGATATATTGATAAAATTACTCAAAATGCTTACAAAAGTGCTTGAAATAACTTCTGAATTGCATAAAATATATAAAAAAGAGAAAACAACTGCATTTTCAATATGTGCTTCTTTTTCTTGTTAACTAAAGCTATCCAAGATATCTGAAGTGTGTAAAGTGTTCACAAGTTTGTGCAGTGTTACAGTACAGTTATTTTGCAGAAAATGGTCATTTCAAAGAGTTTATGGTACAGTTGAATATTTTTTCGAGTGCCTGGTGTGTTATACATAATTGCAAGGGCATTTTGTTGGTATGGCAGAAGGATTTCACAGACCTGCTCCACTTGTATTTGATAATAATGTGCTGGAAAACTGGAGAGTGTTTGAGCAAGAGTATGATATTTTCATACAGGCTGCTTTTTCTTACAAAGAAGCACATGCAAAGGCATTATTCTGCTTAATTTAGCTGGTTCAGAAGCCATTGAAAGGGAATGTTTATTTGTGTATGCCCCAGCTGTGTATGCAGTGGAGGGGGAAAACTACCATATAGTGGCTGAAGCCTGGGAAGACCCTAAGTGCTTAAAATGTAAATTTAAAGAAATGTGTAACCTCCAAATGAACATTACATTGGAAGGGACATGTTTTACACAAGAAATCAAAAACCTGGTGAAACTTTTGCAGAATCTATAATTGACTTGAGAAACAAGGCAACAACATGGAGATTTGGTGATTTAAGAGATGAACTGATAAAATACAGGCTTGTGTGTGGTGTTAAAGATGATGCAGTGAGAAAGATTTTGCTTCGAGACAGTGATTTAACTTTGAATAAAGCCATAGAGATTTGTCATATATATGAGCTCACAGAAAAGCACACAGATATGTTTACAAATGAGAAAAGCATGCTTCCAGTGCTAATGTTGATAGCATGCAGCACATGGTTAAAAGATACAGGCCTAAGGATGGTGCAGCTTCAGTGAAACCTAAAGCCTTTCTAGCAAATTCCAGGGCAGCTCCAGTAAAATCCAGAGCATGTTCAGAGAAGTATGGGGGTGAATCAGCAAAACCTGTGGCAAGCTTCATAGTCAACTGTTGTAATTGTTGTGTTAATCATGAACCTAAAAGAGAAAAATGCTTAGCTATTGGTCAGCAATGCCACAATGTAAATGGTGGAATCATTTTGTAAATCAAGCAAGGCTCATTCTTTTATTAAAAGAGAGCATTCAAAAAGGCAAGTTGATCAACTAGAAAGCTGCGACCCTACTTTTTATGTTGATGGTGTGTCAGTACTTAATGAAAGAGTCAATGCAGTAGATTTATGGGCAAAGAATGAAGTATTTTGTACTGTCCTGATTAATGGGAGACCTGTGGAGCTCAAAGTTGATACTGGTTCAAAGTGCAATAGTATGTCATAAGAAATGTTTGCCAAAGTAACTACTGATGAGAAGCTTGATCTGGCAAAGTGTGCAAAGCATATTGCTTATGGTGGTGAAGACATTCAAACTGAAGGCTCAGTAGTGCTTCCATGTTACTATGGTGGGAACAGCTATGACTTGCAATTTTACATAGTCAAGAGCCATGTACAGTCATTTTTAGGCCTCAAAGACAGTTTGAAAATGGGACTGCTTTCATTTAATTGAGAAGACCACCCTGTAAGCATGTATAACAATAAAAATTTCATACAAACTATTTCTTTTGACTATGCTGATTTTTTCGAAGACAAGTTAGGCAGACTCCCAGTTGTGTACTCCATGAAGTTAGACCCTGAACTAAGCCCAGTTATCAGACCAGCAAGGAAAGTTCTGATAGTAGTGCAAGGCAGAGTCAAAGCTGAGCTAGACAGAATGGTGCATTTAGGTGTAATTTGTCCAGTAGAAGAACCCACTGAATGGCTATCCTTCATGGTGGTAGCTCATAGGAAAAGCTCAGATGATATTAGAATATGTATTAATCCAACAGACTTGAAAAAAACCACTAAAATGACCTCATCATCCAATGCGTACAGTCAAAGAAGTTGCTGCTGTTATACCAAATGCCACTGTTTTTTCTATCTTAGATGCAAAATATTAATTTTGGCAAATTTTGCTTGACTGAAAATCTTCATTGCTTACCACTTTCAGTGCACAACTTGGAAGGTACAGATTTTTGAGAATGCCATTTGGGATAAATTCTGCCAGTGAAGTCTTTCAACGTAGAATGGAGCAAATATTTTCTGGCTATCCATGTGCTATAAATAGTAGATGATATTCTTGTAGGAGGCAGTGGTGAAGTCAAACATGATAGAAACCTCAGGAAAGTTCTGGAACATGCTCATGAGGTGAATCTTAAGCTGAATCCTCAGAAATGCAAATTCAGGCTATAAGAAGTTACTTATGTGGGTCATTTGTTTACCAGTGCAGGCTTATGACAAGATCCTTCCAAGCAATCTGCAATTCTTGAGATGCCAGCTCCAGACAATGTCACAGCCTTGCAACGTTTTCTTGGCATGGTTAACTATTTGGGCAAGCTTATTCCTGATTTGATCAAACTTGCAGCACTACTAAGAGAGCTGACAAGCAATGATGTAACTTGGTCCTGGTCAGAACAGCAACAAAGGGCATTTGATGTCCTGAAACAGGGAATTGCCAGCCCACCCAGTCTGAGATATTATGATGTTCACAAACCTGTAACTCTTTCTTGTGATGCTTCGAAGTTTGGTCTTGGTAAAGTCATTCTTCAAAAGGGCAGAGCAGTAGCCTATGCATCCAGAACTCTAACCCAAATGAAAACATTTACTATCGGTGTCCGAGCCAGTTTTGCAACATTTTGCTTGTAGTCTAATTCTCAGAGTGACTTGTCCAATGTTCCTTTTCCAGAGAACATTTCATTGTCTGTTCCTGTTCCTGAAAGTATCCCTGAAAGTCCTCAAGAAGAACATTCCCCAGTGACTGTCCCTATTGCTAAACACAGTTCTAGTTATTACATTACGAGGTCTGGTTGTATCTCAAGACCCACTCTCAAATACACAGCAACCTGAACATGATTGTTATTTGTATATATTTGTATAATTTGCTTTCTCATGTAATTGTCATTGTCTATTTTCCTGACCAGCTAGTCAAAGAGGGAGGATGTAGATCAGAGTGTGTATGTTCCTTTAAGAGCTATTCCAGTCAGTGAGCATGTGCATATAAGTACTGAACATGTGCAAGCAAGAGTGCCATTTTGTAGTGAGCAGCCGAGGTGTAAGCATGCATATGTGTGCTAGTCAGTCAGTCAATTAGTTAGTTTGCTTAGTTTAATGTTACTGTTCTCTCATCCTGATGTGTTTGTGTGTAATAAACTATGTAAATGAACACCCAGCCTCATCATCTTATTGAATATACACAAGACAAGTGACAACACTGAACAAACAAAATCCACAATAATGCTTTATTTTGGACATACAAAATTTTCAGATAATATTCTTTACATACATGATCTACCACAATAATTTTTTTCATAGCTTGAATACAGACTCACCATCTGGTCCAATATGAATAAACAGGTCCCACTTAATTGACATGCAATTATTTGAACCCAAAATAGTTAAAGCCTTCAGACACCACTAGTCAAATCATCAACACTTCCAATCACAAAAGACATTAATACTGTCTTACACACCTGATATGAGAAGCCATGTGTGTGTGTGTGTGTGTGTGTGTGTGTGTGTGTGTGTGTGTGTGTGTGTGTATGTGCGTGTGCGTGTGTGCGTGTGTGTGTGTGTGTGTGTGTGTGTGTATGTGCGTGCATGCGTGTGTGTGTGTGCGTGTGTGCGTGTGTGCATGTGTGTGTGTGTGCATGTGTGCGGGTGTGTTTTTATATGGAAACACTCCATTAATTGAATGTTTTTAATATTGAATGTTTTTGTTGCTGCCAGAAGTGATTGAATAATCACTTGATTGTTTCTGTTTACATTACTTTGTGGGAGGTTGCAAAAGAGTGGGGAATGTGAATTTGCCCTTTCACTGCTGTCATGCAATCTCTGAGTTGGTATATATAACTAGTAGGGGTTGTAGGGTGCAAAAATATGAATTTTCTTTTTTTTCTGTTATTTTGTATTTCAATCCTTTGGGATTGGTATTTTGCTGTTTGATATTTTTTACATCAATATTTTGAAGTACAACTGTGTGTGCATGTGCGTGTGTGTGTGTGTGTGTGTGTGTGTGTGTGTGTGTGTGTGTGTGTGTGTGTGTGTGTGCGTGTGTGTGTGTGTGTGTGTGTGTGTGTGTGTGTGTGTGTGCGTGTGTGTGTGCGTGCGTGTGTGTGTGTGTGTGTGTGTGTGTGTGTGTGTGTGTGTGTGTGTGTGTGCGTGTGCATGTGTGCATGTGTGTGTGCGCATGCTCGCACGTGTCCATGAGAGAAACTAGAGAGAAAGAGACAAAGAGAGAGAGAGAGCGAGAGAGAGAGAGAGAGAGAGAGAGACTGCATGAGCTCAGAGAACAGGGAGAGAGTGAGGATAATGCAACACTCACCTTTTCATTTTTTTGCAAGTCTGGTCAGCAAGACAGGACACTGGTGGTCTTTTAGGTCTAATTGTCTGAGTGTCAGTCATTTATCCTGCAGCAAACAGTAAGTCTCCCCTCCCCCTTTTTGCTCCACTTCCCAAAGATATTCCAGTCATACAGACCTCAGTCAACCATATCTGCAGTTTTATTATCTTAGTCCATTGATATGGCAATCATTGTTCAGTCTATAAAGCTAAGTTCCTTCCAGTCAAAGAGCATATGTTCTCACTTCTTGGATCTTTCCTTTTTGAGCTCCTTAATTCCAAAATCTGACCCTCTCTGGCCAGCAAACTGATTATTCCACAAACAAAGGTATCAAGTTCTATGTAGGCCAAAAAACAAACTCTGTCTATCCAGCTATTCTTCCTCCATACTGGGCCCCAAAACATGGGATTCCCTCCTGCCTTCACTTTGGAATCATAAAAAAATAAAAGGTATTTAATTTAGTTTTAGCTATTTCTCAAAAAAAAAAAGAAAGAAAGAAAGAAAAACAACTAGCATTGTTAAACCATTGTCAATCACTTCAATCATCCATAACCTCACCTATAACCACTTTTTCCCACTAGTTTACACTCCTCTACATGTCCATAGTCTTCAGTCAGTCATATGCTTGAAATATTCAAAGTATATGTCATCATCATCAACCCCCCTTTTCTCATTTTCTACATGGGGTCAAGGTGTCATGTCAATTATCACCATCTCTCTCGATTCAATCCTACACTCCTGCCTTCTTCAAGACTTACACCTGACTGTCAGAGATCCCTCACACAATCCATCCACATTTTTGCTGGATACTATAATTTCCTCTTGCCTTCCTCCAGTCTGTCCTAAATCTTCTTCACCAGCCTGAATCACTGTAATCCGTTCTGTTTGATCCTTTCTGCAATTGGAACTACTTTTGCTTCTGCTCTGATGTCCTCATTTCTTCATCATTCCCACAGTGTGCATCTTACCACCCATCTCAGGCACTTAATTTCCATTACCTCTAGCTTCCTCAACTACTCTGCCTTTACTGCACAGGTTTCTGCACCATACAGTAGTGCTGGTCACACCACTGTTTTGTGCACCTTAGCTTTTAGCTTCTTTGGCATTCTTCTGTCATAAACTACACCTGACAAACTATGCCATATACTGCAGCCTCTCTGATTCTAGCTTTGACCTCTTTATTCAGACTTCACTTCTCCTCAACCACCCCTCCCACATACTTGAAGCTATTACTCCAAAACAACACTACACAAATACACCCCCCCCCCAAAAAAAAACAAAAAATCAGGAACCCAATGCACCAATTTTATTCTCCTGGTACCTTGGCCTTTCACTTTGATGCATTAGTTTCCTGATTTGTTTTTACTTGAAGCTATTAACCTGTTCCACTGTCTTCCCTTCTATCTCAATTTTCAGCTTCTTCTGATTTCTCCAATTTGCTGCCATTACCACTGTCTTATCTATACTTAGTTTTAGCCCATGTGCCTTCAGTTTTGCATTCCATTCCTCTATCCTTTACTGAAGTTCTTGCTCAGAGTCTGTCTGTAATGCCACATCATCTGCATGCTGCAACTTTGTTGATCTATCCCCTCTGATCTGTTTTCTAAGGTAGTCCATAACCAGGATGAACAGCAGTGGGCTCAGAGCTGAACCCTCATGTGCACCCACTACCCCTGGGAACCCCTCTGTGAGACTGAACACTGTTCATACTTAAGTCATTGGGCCCTTGTACATAGCTTGCACTAATTCTATCAATGTTTCTGGGACTTTGAACCACTGCAGAACTGCCCAAACCAGCTTCCTTGGGACCTTTTTGTATGCTTTCTCCAAGTCTAGGAATGCCCAGTGCCCTCTTTCCTCATTTCTAGCTTCTTCTCAACTATCTGTCTTACTGCAAACACTGCGTCAATTGTACTGCATCCTGCTCTGAATCTGGACTGCTTATAAGCCATCTTACTTTATACTGCTCTGCATGCCCATTTATCAATCACCTTCTCCAGAATTTTCATGCAATGTGACAGGGGTTTGATACCACTGTACTGCCCACAGTTGTGGATGTCCCCTTTCTTCTTACAAGTTCATAAAAGTATGTATGTTCTCCAGTCAGGTGGGATATGCCTTTCTCTCCACACTCCTATGAGTACCCTCAGGAACCATTTCTCTCCAATATCCCCCAGCATCTTTAACATATCTGCTGTGGTTTCATCAAAGACTGCTGCTATCCCCAGACTTCATTTTCCTTAGTGCTCTTCTTACTTCTTCTATGGTGGGCTCCTCTTCTTCTCAGATTGTAGGCTGTGTCTGAGGCAGTACAGCTTCTGTGTGGTTTCATTGTACAGCTACGGGAAGTACTCCTTCCATCTGCTTTTGATATCCCATCGAATGGTGAGCAGGCTGTTGCTGGCATCCTTTATGAAGGGTGTTGATTATCTTCTTTATCTTTCTGGCTTTGCCTTGCAACCTAGTATAGTTTGTTTCTGCCAACTACTAAATCACTTTCCAGAAGCTGGTAGAGTGCCTCTGATGTCCTTTTCCTTGCTATTGCAACTCCTTTCTTAGCCCCTTTCTTAACCAACCAATATCCCTTCTTAGCCTCGTCCATCTTTTTTATCTTCCACTTTTTCCTGCACCACTTCTTTCTTTTCATGACTTTCTGGATGTCTGCATTTCACCACCAGCTTTCCTTATGTACCTTATATCCATAACTGGCTTGGCCATTTATCTATTCTGTAGTCCTTACACATGCTGGTTTGAGGCACTGCCATTCTCCTTCAACTTCACCTATTTCCTACTCTTCTTGGGGTTCTACAGCCCATAGTAATTCTGAGAAATGTTGTGCTTTCTCTCCAGTCAATTTCCAGGTCTTTGACCACTGCTTGCAGCTGACTTTGGCAACCAGTGGTTTATGCTGTAGGCTGACTGTTTCATTGCGAATGACTTTGCAATCACTAATCCTACCCAAATTCCCTTTCCTTACTAGTGAGTTGCATGTTGGCCACTCTAGTATGTGATCTTGTGACTATCTCTGTTTTTGAACCATGTGCTGGCTACCATCAAGCTATTTGCCAAACAGAAGTCTAGAATGGCCTGTCCTTCTTTATTCCTGTTGCCCCACCCAAGTGGACCCAGGTAGTCCTCACATCTTGTTCTGTCTGTCCTGATATGTACAGTCAGGCCGTCAATTACAAACATTATTTCATGTTCTTCTGCTTTATCTAGTAGGTTCAGCTGCTGTCTGAATGGACTCTTCTCTTCACTATCATAACCCTGCTTTGGGGCATAGGCTGAGATTATGAATATTGTCTTATTATTAAGCTGGTCTGATTGCTATGAGTCTGTCACTAATTTTGATGACATCCCTCACTGCCTTCTGAGACCCTTCTCTCTCATCACAATTCCCACACCATGTCTAGACTGTACAACTCCAGAGTAGTAGACTCCAGATCCCAAGCCAAGTGGCTTTGCTGTACTGCCCTTCCACTGCATCTGTACCATCATGTCATCCACTTTCAAGCTCCTTCCTGTCAGTGAACCTACACTGAGTGTGACAAATTCTAGTATATGTTTGGCAGTTTGATTGGTTTTACATTCAGCTTTCATTCAACAGAGCCATCCCAGGTAACCTAGGTGGGCAACTGGACATCGTCTATTGCTTATTGACCCAGGGCTGGGCTTTATGGCAGGCACACACTGGCCAATAGGGGTGTGATGATATGAGGTAGTACCGTCTGTGCCAGGTGGAGTAGGGCTGTGATTTATAATATATGCCAACATAGCCAGCTAGAGTTTTGTAAGGAATTTTATGTCACTGATTTGTACAGATGCTTGTGTTAAAAATGTATTTGTAAAGTTGCTTGTGTTATATACATGTATGTTAGACAATATTATTATAACTGATTAAATGTATATGTTTTAACAGAGAATTCTGGAAGGAAAGAGGTTAATCTCAGTCCAGCTAATTTTGAAAAAATAGGTTGAAAATTAAATGGTTTGGTTTACGCCCAAAATATTTTATCTTACAGGTCTGATGCAGCCAGAGACAAAAGTGTCTGGGAAAACCAGGACTAGGAATCTTACTGTACTGTCCTTAGGGGTGAACTAATTGGTACCCTGGAAGGGTGGAAGTTATTGAAATTGTTTTATAGCTCTCAAATTCTGCAACAGATCTTAACAAAGCTCTGGGTGTGTATTGCACCCCAGTTAGGTGACCATTCTATAACCGGCATTTAAATGATTCTTTAGATATTAGTGAGAGATATGATGGAACTCTCACAGTAGCACTTCATTTTTTGGAACCTGAGGAAAGATCTCTCACAGATACCTCACACATCCACACACCTCATCTTGCCTTGTTGTAGTAAACAACTCAACACTCATCATCTTGCCTTGCTATAGTAATTAATTTAACTAGGGAATTCTAATTCTTTAATTAGTCAGGAAAATATAATGAGATTAGTTAAGTATTGTTTTTCTGCATCTGTGTGACTCTATCCAACTTTGTTATTTTTTATATCTCCTGTGATTGAAACTCTAGTGTTTATTGTAACTAGATATTCAGTATTCTCATGTTTTCCAATGTATTATTAAATATTTCTATATCTTTCATTATGGTTGGTCTTTTAGAGAATACTTTTAACATCTTAAGAGTACTTGCTTATTTTAGTGACACTGACTACTCTTGAAAGCCTTACTGCATTGGTCAAACTCTACCATTTGTATTAATATTAATTTTACTCAGTATAATTGGGTACCATTGTAAAAGAGCCTTAGAGTAGCTGACTGGTGGCAGCATAATTCCCTTATAGTCTGGGTAGAGGGGCACAGCTGGTAAATCTGTGCCAGCCCTTCCCAGGTTTGTGTGTGTGTGTGTGTGTGTGTGTGTGTGTGTGTGTGTGTGTGTGTGTGTGTGTGAAAATCAAATATCCAAGTGTGTGTGTCAGCTACTTGGAACAGGGACACAGTGCTCCAAACTGGTCAGTGTGGAATCTTGTTTAGGGCCAGGAGAGAGACAGAGAGCTAGTGCAGCCCCAGGTCTGGAGTGTGCTCCCTGTGCGCTCTTAAGTGAAATTGTGCTTGGTACAAAGAACTGTATCTGAAAATACTGCATGTATCCAATTTTGTTCCTAGTGGCCATTCCTCACCGGTGTCAGTGGTGAGGACCGAGGCTTCTTGATTACTGGCACAGAGTAGAGACTGTCACAAGGGGCACATAAACCCCTCCCACCATTAGCACGTGTCTTCAACCCATGTTTAACTAGAAAATACCCATGCCCATTTGGTGACATTAGTCAACATGTCTGTATCACCTAGAACCAAATTTTTCACAGTTGAGTGACTAAACCTTGCTACCATTCACAGTCTGTGATCTGTGTTCTCCTATCTTGAGAATACTGTCTACTGTAAATGCCCAAAGCAATTGGTTTATACAATTCTTCATCCTATAGGGCACTATGTAGAATTTGTGCTGCTACCCACAGCTCCATAAATTAATGAGTTTGAAATTTTTGAAAGTTTTTTTTTTCTTTCAGAGGGCAGGGAAATACCTACAGAGGCAATCGAACCTTGTAACTTGTGCATGTGAGGCAAAGACCTTAATCATTATGCCAATTGGTCTCTATTCAAATATGTCATAGTATATAAGTCTTGAATTTAGGTTGTCACTAAATTTGAAAGGATGAGGTTATTCAAATATGAATGTGAAAAGATAGGCTCTTACCATGATCAATACTGAACAATAATCATTGTTAATTATTTGTAAATAATATGTACACATTTTTATATATTTACCTTTTTACCTGAATGCAAACTTCTTTCAGTCAGAAATCTAATTTAAATAGATTGGACGAAGTAAAAATTATAACATTTTTAATGGTCATATTTATTAATCTCAAATCTCACAGTGCAGGCATGAACTGTAAATACAATGTCTGCTATACTACTTCAGTAAAAATTTAAATCCACTTTCCTGGAGATTTTAAGGCCGTTTTAAAGTTTATTGTCTCCTTCAATTCTTATTTATACTTGTAACTTATTCCACAGCTAAAATACTCTTTCCAAGAGCAGTCTAATATTAACTCTTTAATGAACTTTATGGGTGGATAGATGACTATCTTAAAAATCGCTGTGAATTAGTATTCTATATTATGTACAGTTGACTGAAAAGGTTCAGTATTGATCTTTTACTTTATGTCATTCAAGCTAACCTACTCATCTTCTTAACTGCCTTTTTCTGAATTTTCTCCTTTGGGTTGATAAATGCATTTTGATAACGTATCTCAACTGAGATTTAGTATCTAGTTTAATACACATCAACCTAATGTACAGATGGAAAATAATAACATCTAGATTTAATATCTATTAAGATACTGCTCCAGAGTTTGTTTAAAAATATAGATGTTTCTAAGCAGAGGGTTTTCTTACTATGTCACAACCTGGATTTCAATTCAAAGAAAAATATTATCTGATAATATAATTATTATTGTTGTTATTTTGTCATTATATCAATCTTTGAACACTGTACCTGGCTAAAATATTAAATAATTTCAGCAAATTATGAGAAATAAATTAGTGGATTAATTTGAAATGCGTATTGTTTACTACATAGAAATCGACAAATGCAAGTTTTGTAAAACAGAATCGGAAACATTGCACATCTTGTTGCTGGGTGTGATACACTAATGGCACAGGGCCTGTAACTGAAAGGCATAAAAATGTGCAAGACTGTTGCATTGAGGATTTGGCAAACTTTATAATATTGAAGTAGCTAAGAAGCAGCAAAACTAGCCACAGCACACAGACTCATTCATCATCTATAAAAATAGCCTGCACTGCAAAACATATTACTGCCCTACTGTCCAGCAAGGGACCTCCATTCTACTAACAAATTCTTATAACTTACAAATAAGTCAAATAATGTTGCAGGAAACTTGCTCTACTCACACTATATTGCTAAACTTTGGAGTAGTATACCCACACAAATAAAACACTCTGACAAACTCAATAGTTTTGAACCACTGCTTAAACAACATCTTAACCAGTCCCGGTGCTGTACATGCTCATCAAAAGTTTAAGACTTTGTATTTACCATACAATAATGTCCATAAAAAGAATACTGTCAACCTCCTACTGAAATGACAAAACAATTTTTACATAACAACTACCTCTACAATCCTTCAAGTTCCATGTGGGCTCTCTCTTTAATATCTTCCACCTGTGTAAAATCTTAGAATGTATAAATGTACTACTATTTATGCATAAATGGAAATAGAAATGTAACTACTCTGTTTAACTGGAACTTGGTATAATGAAATGTAAGCAAATGGAGCTTTTCTCCCTGGGCCTACACTGAAAATGGATATTACCCATTTGCTTTTTCCCAGTAAACAAAGACAAATAAATAAGCATTGGAAATATGAGCTACAAAGTATTACAGAAAATGATGAAGTTTACATCACATAGGATCACCCATTACCAACAGTTTAAAAAATAGATGTGAGAAAACCAAAGTCCATGAAAAGAAGACAAACATAGTATTGATCATTGAAATTGCTACACCCAGTGATTACAGTGTTTTACATATAGCATGAAACAAAATTATAAAATACCAGGATTTGCAGGCAGAAACTAGACAATTTCTGCAATAGTTGCATCTAGGCCCCCTACATACCACCTACTCTGGGAAATTGCACCTCCCCAATTCCCATAACAATAATTATTTCTACACTATTGTCACCAAAGGTTAAAGTTTCTTTCCTAAAACTCCTGCGTAGTGCAATATGCAAGAAAACAAATTCCGGGTTCCTCCTTTCACAATAGTGTGTGCCATTAACTTTTTCTTTGAGCTTTAGGGTGTATCCCAGTTAAATGAAAAAAGCAGCATATGAATAAAATGTTAGTTCATTTTCAGCAGCCCATAATCATTACACTAAAGGAAAAAAAAAGAGCCCTAGCTATAATACATAAATGAGTCATTTAACAGAAAGGGATAAAAATAGTGTCTGTTCACATTTTTACATACTCAGTTGCAGTTTAGTTGTGGATTTTTCAGATATATGAATGAATCACATCTTCGAAAAAAAATATTATCTACCAATAAAGTGCTCAGATTCTCCGAACTGTATTTTTCACTTTTAAAACACTGAAAAAGAGAATACAGTTCAGGATGACAAAGAAATTACACTGAAATTGCCTCCCTTGTCAGAACTATGACAAAACAAGCCTAGATCTCTAAATATCCCATAACTCTGTTTTTTCTCTCATTTCATACTGTAATTCCTGTCTGTATTATACTATCCTACCTTTATTTTCACTAAAGTGGCTAAAATTTCTCAAAATATTAAATCATTGTCATATAAGTTGCATCTATTTTAACCAATGTTGCAAATTATGTCTAATCTGGTATAATTATTTAAACTGTTGATGTTTTTGTATTTTTGATCACTAAAATTATTGTTCTTAAAATGCTTTTGCAATACTTTGGAGCTTATCTGCCTGGGCCTCCACTGAAAATGGACACCTACTCTGCCGGACTTTTCCCAGTAATCAAATATCAATTAATACAATTCCAGTGGTCTATCTTTGCTATGAGGTCATGTAATATTTAACCACAAGGTTTAGAATGAAAAGTTCTTTTTCAAGCATTGCGCACTGTATGCCTTAGAACTTTTTAAGTTTTTCTACGGAAAAGTCTTCCTAATGGAGAAAAATGTGAATTCTGTAGGTGTAGTTCTGTTCATTCTAAAGATCATATTTTGTTCTGTGAAGAAATCTAAATATTCTTGCTTCCTGTATTTGGTTGCTTTCTGCTTTTCACCATCCAGGTGAAAATATGCATATAGTGTATGTATTGCATTGAGACTATAACCTCTGATACAAATGACAAGTAATGGAAACTTTGATTAACTGGATTGATATGTAGGCAGGTGCAGCTTTGCCCTGCATTTTAAATGATGCTGCTGCAAAAACAGGCAGAGATCTGAGATTCATAGCTTTCTGTAGTGCTACACAAACTGCTGGGGAACTCTGTGATTGAACAGCTCATTGAAAGGTATACCACACTCCATTATCTCCAGCAAGTACTTTTTCAGCTAAAATGTTCACTGAAACAACAAACAATGCAGCGGAAAAAAATGAGAGAGAAAACTGCTTGGCTTTCATATGTTTTGAAAACCTACCAGGTGTTCCAGCCATGGACAGGACTTGTTCAGTAAACATTAGAAAATATCATGTACCATCTTGCTGTTTCCTCTACTGCAGTTTGTCAAGTACAACATTCCAGAAGAACACAGTGCAGTCTAGTTACTAGAATCCCTCCCTCCACCCCCCCCAGCCCCCACCAGCTTAGCACTAGTTCAGTCAAAGGAATGTCATGGACAGCCCTAGCAGGTGCAGATGATTATTTTTGTGCACACGGTTAGGTTAGAAATGATTGTGGCATGGTCACCCCTAAGCAGATGACAGATGACTGTACACATCTGCACAGACTGCTTATGCCTGCCAATGCTATTGAATAGAAATGATAGGGAAGGACTGTTAGTAATGGCATTGGGTTTCACATCTTATTTTGTACTGGGTAAAATCTTTAGTGACAATTTATACTGCTCCAGATTAGGTGTGTGACAGACAGTATTGGAATCCTTATGAAGTTGTAGTCACATCCCTTTAATGTACTGAATGCTTCTCATGGTATGGCTGAAAATAGATGTTAAAATATGTGAGCAGTACTGAGCATTCAGCAGAGAGATAGATTCCAAATCATAGACTAAAATGAACAGAATATGTGTAGGCTTTGTCCCATAAGATTGTAACCTAGTTGTAATATATTACTGTAGCAAAACGTAACCAAAATAATACACACACATACACACATGCATGCATGCACACGCACGTGCACACACACACACACACACACACACACACACACACACACACACACACACACACACACACACACACACACACACACACACACACACAAAATGCATGCACATAGGATGCATCTGATCTTTCCTCCTTGTCATCTTGGTATAGCATATGAAGCCACCAAAGACCAGAAGATAGCGACATCTTTTGCAGCTGTAAGGATGCCCATAGTGGGCAAGGGAGAACCACTCTTGTTAGTCTCAGGATAAGGGGCTAGTGAAGGTTCTTCACAAAGATAGGATAGTAGACCTGTTCCTGGAACTGTTATGCCTACAGAGAGTTAATCCTTTTCCAGAGAGTTACCCAGTAAAGGGTAACTTACTGAGAAAACATTCCAGTCTCATGTTACTATTTCTATGGCCAGACAGGATTAACTGGGATTTGTTATGGAACATATTGGTGCTTTTTCATGTCATCTGTTTCCTCAGGCTAGGAAAGAAAAAGAGATCTGTCTCTTTCTGACATGGACATTCAATCAGAAGAACAGGCATTGTGTAGGGAGGGTTGTACATCGGGAATTTCTTCACAGTCTAAATGTTCTTATTCTGGGGAAAGTATGGTTTTTAGATTTCCCTCCTGAAGATTTATCTTTTCAGAAACTTTGTCCAAGATAAAAGTGACTTTTCAGTGGGAGCAGAATGAAATTCTTATAGCACAGAAAATATATTTTCACTTGTTACAGTTGAAAATACCAATTTCTGTAGTTATTCCTCTTGTGTTTCCTGGTTTAGGATGTGTTTTTCTGATATCTTGCAGTTTAACTGAAAGTCATTCTCCTGCTCCTAGGAAGTCTGACAGGTTCTTCAGGGTACCTGGGTCCTATAAGCATTTGTTTTCAAATCCTAAAGCTGATCCAGATTCTATATCCAAAACTGCTTCTGCAAAAAACAGTTTATTTTAAACTGCTAATTCATTCCTTCTGACAAGTATGGGAAGGCTGTGGATAAGTCAGAGAAGAAAATTTATTTCTGTAGTACTTTGATATTCAGGATTTTAAAATGTTAAGCTAATATGCCAAATGTTTTGTTTTTATGTTTTGAGAACATGTAGAAGTTAACCTTCCATCTTCTGAAGTAAAAAAACAAATTCCTTGAATGCCTCTATTCCTTCTGCTTATTAATTGACTAAATGCAGTTTAAAGTAGGCTTATGATGCCACTGCTTCCTCCTCTATGGCTGCCACATCCGGGTCAGTACTAAGAAGACTAGTTTGGCTTTGTACTCAGAAATGAAATGTTAAATTCCTCCTTAGATAAGGAATTTCTGTTTGGGCCTTCTGTATCTGAGGTGTTAATGAGCGATAAAAGGAGAAAGTTAATGTAAGGAGTAACTCAGATTTTCTAACCCTCCTTTTCCAAAGGAAATAATAATTCCTCTTCCACCCCACCCCCTTTTTCTCAGTAAGCCATTTAAACAGGAAGGGATCAGCAAACAAACCTTTAGAAAACAATGGCAAGGAGGTTGTAAAAAATAAAGTCCTCTCAGTCAGCATGACTATCTGCTTGTTGAGGGTCTGCTCCCCTCCTACCCTGGCAACCTTTTTAATCTGCTTGAAAATTCATTTTCCTGTGTGACAGACGGATGGATTCTGAAGGTAATTCAACATGGTTATGCTGGGTAGTAGGAATCACTCCTCCATCCTCCCCTTCCCATGGGATTTCTTCTTACCCAGTGAATCAAGTTATTTATTTATTTTATTTATTTATTGCATTTGTTAACTGGGAAAGTCTACTGGGCCCAGGTGAGCCTATTTTCAGTAGAGGCCCAGTGAAAAAAGCTTCACATAACATTAATAGTACATACAAGAAAAGCACAATATACAGTGTATATGCAGTCTCAATGCATGGAAATAAATATTAAACACAATGGTACAAGTTATTTACAAACATTACACATCAATATCATGTACAATTTGATTATTGAGGATGGAGTTAGTCAGCTAGGGTTGCAGTTTTGATTGTTACTTGTTGGAGTTTTGTAGGCATAAGCAATTGAATTCAGCAAGTCAGAGAGAGCTCCTAAGTAGTGATATTGTAGAGGGATATAGTAGTGGATCAGGTGTTAGGAGGTACTATTTTGGCACAAGTACATTGCCAGAGAGAAGAGATGTGTGATCTGAGTGACTTCTTAAAGAGAGCAGGATTACTGATTGTTCTGCTAGAAGGTGGTAGGGCATTCTCTTTCCTTCCATTCTACACCAGATGCTGTCCCAAGGAGTTATAGAATATGTGCCACTTGAGCAAAGGGTTTTAATCAAGGATATTTCTATTACCACAAAATGGATGGCTCATGGAGGCCTGTACTGGACCTTTCCTTTCTAAATCTTTTTGTCAATATTCTCAAGTTCAAAATGTTATCCCTTCTTCAGTCTCTTCTTCCTCTAATCCCCCCTCTTGCCTGTATGCTGGCTAGATTTAAAATACGCCTTTCTTCACATTGCCATTGTTGAGTAGTTCAGACGTTTTTTAAGGTTGTTGTGTCTGGATTACATTATCAGTTCTCTGTCTTACCCTTTGGACTTTCAACTGCCACATGGGTATTCACAAAATGTTTTGTTCCAGTCATTGCCTATTACAGGCTTTAAGGCATTCACATCCATATTTGAATGGCTGTCTTATCTTTGCAGATTCTTTTTCCAGTTGTCAAGAGTATTTGCAAACTGTCTAAAATCTGCTTCATCTGGGTCTTCAAATTAACCTTCAGAAATATTCTCTCTTCCCTTCCCACAGAACTGCATTCCTGGGATGTCTAGTGGATTCTGCTCTGGGAAAAGCCTTTCTTCCTCCAGACAAGTAGAGATATTCAAACAGTTCTTCCTGAATTTATCATATCAAGCCCATGCATCAGTGAGGGATTTTTCTAAGAATTTTATGATACAAGACTTCTATGATTTTCACGCTTCTCTTGGCCAGACTCCACATGAGGAAAATACGATAGTACTTCAGATCAGTCTGGATTCAGCCTTTACAACTTTTGTCTTTTCAGATTCCAGTTCTAAGATTTGTAAAATGGAGGATCTTTGTTGTATAAACCAAATCTCTTGAAATCCAGGTCCCCCACTCCCCCTTCCATACAGTCTGTTACTACAGTGATGTGGTACAGAAACAAACTAGGTGTTGATAAGATCTTCCTCTATTTGCTGGTAGCCTGGGAGATAGAAACTCAGCTCAGTTTGACTTTCAGGCTTCATACATTTTTTCAGAGCGAAACCTGGTTGCAGACAAGGTCAACATCATCAGGACATACCTTCAAGAAAGGTAACTTATATGGAGAAATTCAAATAATTGATCTAGCTGTGGGGGACACCACAAGTAGGTCTGTTTGTCTCCTTTCAGAATAGACAGCTAGAGAGATTCTGCTCCAGGCCTTCTTAAAAACAGATCTGTAAGACAGATGCCTTTTAATTCCCATGGGCAGGAATTTTCCTGTATGCTTTTCTACTCTTTCCACTGTTATTCAGGAACCTTCTGAAGGCTCAGAAGGATTCCTCAAAATTTATGGTGATGGCTCCCTTTTTTGTTCAGGCAGCTGTTATTCTCACTCTTTTCAATCTGGTCAAGGGATATAACCACAAGCTTCCCTACAGACTGGATCTGATAACACAAGGCAGGAACTACTTGTAACACCCCAACCTGAAGAAATCTTCTAACTGCCTTAATGATAACATTTTAATATCTTTCAGGCAATTGTTTTCTGAGGATGTGCAGCAGGTACTAAAGAAGGCAACAAATTCTACTAGGTAATGCTATATGTTAAAGTGGAAAATATTTTCTAGTTGCTGCCAGTCCAAGAACCAGGACCATCTTCAGGATCAAATGGCCCTGGTTCTTCATTAATTGTGTGAGTTACTGTTCTCTAGCCTTTCTTATTCCTTTATCAAGGTGCAATTGTCATCCATTCTGCTTGTAACCATGCTCAAGTTAGACAGGTTTTGAAAGGGGTATTGCATGTCCATTCACCTGGAAAACAGGTGTCTTTGCTTGGGATCTTAACTTTGTACTTGAAAAACATATCCTGTTTCTATTTGAACCAGCTTAGGCTGAATTAAGGCTCTTAACATGGAAGATTGTTTTACTGATTGCTCTGACATCTACTAACAGATTATCTGAGTTACAATAACTTATGGTGAGTCACCCATACCTCATTTTTGACAAGGGCAGGGTTTCTTTGAGACCTAGTAGTTATTTTATACTTAAAGAAGCTCCAGAGTTTACTTTAAGTCAGGCTATTCATCTCACCTTTTTCTTTCCTGAACCCAAGAATAAGGCAGACATGATTCTTCACTCTATGGATGCCCATTACAGCTCAGACACTACACAGACAAAATTTGAGCCTTCAGGGAAACTAATCAGCTGTTTTTTCCCCAGGAATGATAAGAGAAGGGTCAACCAGTGTCAAAGCTGACCATTTCTAGATGGTTACTTCATACTATTGTTTTTTTTTTTTTTTTTTTGTTAAACTCACCATAATATGCCACTTCCAAGCATCGTTAGGACTCATAACACATAAGGGTTTTGGCTTCTTTGATAACTTTTTGGAAAGGGATGAAGTCTAGAAGTATTCTAGAGGCAACAACCTGGCCCTCTGTATACACTTTTGCAAAGTAATACAAACTAGATTCCTTTTCAAGTTAGAAATAGGCTAGCTAGGACCACTTTCCAGGGACTCCTGGATTCTTAAATGTTCTTCCTCCTCCTTTATTGGTTTCTAAACCATGATAACCTTCCCAGTTAGCGTAGGTTACTGTAACTGTAGTCTAATGTTGAACATAGTACAGTTGTGTAATTAAACATACCATAACAGTAGATATTCTAGTAGATTATTGTTGCCATTCTGCTTGTTTCCTAGCATTGCTCTGTAAGAGCTCCTGCCTCCTTCCTTAACAAAACAATTCTCTGAAGCTTTTTGTATTCCAACTGTTTCTTATATGGAGCTCTGCTGTAGCTCCTGACAGTTTTATATATATATATATATATATATATATATATATATATATATATATATATATATATATATATATATATGATATATGTGTGTATAAATTAAGCATCATGTATATGTGAGGCACAGCAGAGGATGTGAAATGATGAAATCCTCTACAATTTTTTAAGATGTTACAGAGAGGTTTGAGATTTTAGGCATTTAATTTGACCTCACGCTTTATTTTTTGGGAATTGTGGCCTTTGTAATTACAGGTCCTGGACTCCTGTTAGGGAGTCTCTTCCTGTATCTGGCACTTCATAAGATCTATTTACCAGATGATTTAAAATAATTTTCTTCTTCTGACTTGGACTTAAAATACTTTGAAGTTTAATTTCACACTTAACATGGTCTATAAAGGGAGTGACGTTTGCTCAACAGACAAATGGCTGAATAACACTTATGGATGAAGTAATATGGCTGAAACTGAAAGTTGGTATTTTTTCCTCTGGTAAATGGCATAGTGACCTCAGGGTTGATCATATCATGAAGGAGATGCAGTGGGAGTTTCCCATGGCATGGCAGTTTGGCTTTTCACCTTTGGTCATCTTCTTTTACAAAAGTGTATTATTTTGCTGTCTGTTTTTAACCAATATCTTAGAGTCTTCCGGGAATGGAATAATACATGGTGACAAAGATCAGAGTGCTTCTTCTCACTCCATCAAAAGCAAATGTCTTTAATGCAGAGACAAGGTAGTGATCTTTTTATCTCTATTTATTAAACAAGTGACAGAAAAATAATGGCAAGCTTTTCCCCGTCAGATACTTAAACTGATGAAATTACTTTGAAACACAGAACAGATAACACTAATGTTTTCAACTGTAAACGAATGTAAACAAACTTTAATTTTTAAATCAAAAGTGCAGATTCAGAAAAATGTCTGCAATCAAGTAAAAGGCTGATATACACATTAAATAGGATTAGAATTCCCTGATTCAGAAACCACACATAAACTGTGTATCACTTATTCAATGTTTACAACTGTTTTTGAATGCAGAAAATGCAGAAAATTGAAAGGGAAGCCTTAACCCATAGCAATGGGAAATCTGGTTAAGAAAACCATTTTGAAATGCTGTGCTTAACTCACAGCTACAGCCTTCTGTGTTTCTTTTGCACAAGTGGAAAATCCATGTTTACACTTTTAGTAACCATGATACTACGTAACCAAAGCACAGCAGCATCAGTGCCAACTTCAAATTTATTTTAGGTGTTATTCAACAAAACACTACTTACCATAAAACATAAATGAGTTAGTATTGCATAAAATATGGTAAGGTTAAAAAAACAAATCTCTTTGAAAAACATGAAAAACTTAAAATTGTCATCATAAGCTGAGACAAAAGTATGACAATGGGTAAACATCAAAATACCCCAATGCCAGGTCTGAGTGAAAGAAGGGATAAGGAAATAAAGAGGAAGGAAAGGAAAAAAGAAATTATTCCACACCATCTAATGCCAGCTCAAATAAACATCACCTGCAAAAGTAAACAAATTATGTTGATCTGGAAAGGTAAAGGAGTGAAAGCTGAAACAGAGTGAAGGCCAAGTCGAAGAGCATGACAAGCAGCCCTGAGCAAAATGCCTGAATGGACAGCACAGCAGCAGAAGATGAGTAACCCAAGTCATGTATTGACAAGTAGACTTATGCCAAGACCTTAAAAACAATCCTAGAACAAACTGGAAGCCAGTGCAGGCTATGCAACACAGGCCTAATATGGCAGTGCTATGAAATAACAGTGAGTGGCCAGGCTGTAGAGTTCTGCACCAGCTGCAAAGTGTCTAGCTCAGTACCATGGTGTCCTAGTTAAAGGTTACTGCAGAAATCAAGGTGAGAGAAGACCGCTGAGTGTAAAACTACTGAGAAATAAGCTTAGGGTAGCAGGCAGTTGATCCTGGACATGTTTTGTTAAATGAAACAGGAATATTCCATCACAGCAGACACTTGCACACGGAAGAAGAAAAATGCTTTTATTAGATACCATGTCTCCCATGTCTACTTTATTATACATAGAATAAGTAACAGAACTTGCTTGAGGTTCTAATTTACTAGATGTTATCATTTTGCATGAATCTAGATTTACAGTTGGTAATTTTACTTAGCTCCAGTATAGAGTGGAATTTTTTAACTATCATTTTAAACTAGCCATACCTTTGCTTGTATTTTCTGTTTTTTTATTAGTTATACATAACTATTTACTCTTTATAAAGAGGATGCAACATATTTAATTTGTTCGAGTTTAATGAGTCCATCTGCTGCCACTTAATAAAAGTTATACAATGCTTAGCTCTTTCTAACCATATCATGTTGACATTTCAGTTAAACATAGAGGATGAAATTACAAATAATACTTCTAGAAAATGTTTTCAGTTTAAAAAAAGTAATTTTAGAGACATTAAAGCTAATCTTAACAGCATAAAGTACTTGATAAGCTTGTTAAAAAAGAATCCAAATTTCCAAATTCACATGGGAAAACATCTACTCATTTTCATTAAGAATACAGACAATCACATCAAAGTGGAAAGGGATTATGATGAAGCAGGGCATGTATTCAAGAAATAAAGAGAGAGTGGGATTTTGGATGCATATCCTTAAGGGGAATAATAACAGCCATACAGCATATAAAATAGCATAAAGTATTCTAAGAACTAAGCTGAAATGAAAATGGAGAAAGGAGATTTTTCCAGTAGGGATGATTGCAAGTAGGAGTACTGAGAAGAAGCAAAAAGGGGCTGGAATTTACTGGAGAAAGCTGGCAGATTAACCAAGGTATTAGGAGCAAATAACCCACAAGGGAAAGGTAATGGAATGGGATAAGGCCAGGAAGACATTTGGACTCCAGGCTGGAGACTGCCTTCTCTACCAGGGATTGATATCATAGTGCAGACGAGAGGAAATGGAATCCTATTACAGAATCCTGAGTGAAAGACCTGCTGTAGTAGAGTTTTTAGTTGGATATAGAAGTTGCTGTTAAAAAAGGAATAATTAGTAGGGCATATAGGATATTGCCCAATGACTATAAATATCTTTGCATGATTCATTGATTAAGTGATTGATTAAGTGCATTAAGTGTGAGTGTGAACATTCACTTTCCTGTCTGGTTTAGAAGTCTTAAGTAAGGTAAATGTTTTTGCTATATTGTTCATTATTTGGTTTTGACTATGGATTATTTTAATTCTTATGTCTTAGACAACCATATTAAGTGTACATTTTTTTTCTGAATGTGTTTCTCTAGGGGCTTTATTAAATTTTCACACAATAATTTGTGTCTAAATTGTTCGCATTTTAATGACTTGTTTACCTTAATTCAAAGTAAAAAGATAGTAACTTGCCACAATATACTTGTCATTTTGTTAAAGCATTTAATTCTATAGTGGACTATTTGAATGACTGGTCTGATGAACTTCAAAATAGTAAGGTTGTTACAAATGAATTCTCTGATCACAAATTATGCTACTCAAATGTAATGAATTTTAGCTCTGAATCTGATAATGAAGAACTTCCTTTTAATAGTGTTGGTGCAAAAATAAAAAAGGTTTTTCAAAGACAGAGACAAAAAAAATAAAAACATTTAGACATTTGGATGATATCCTTAATTCAGACAGTAAAATCTCACCTTTGACAAATCCAGAGTGTAATGATTCTGATAATTAAGCATTGGTTATAGATCTTGCACATATTAATCATGCACCTAGCTGTTTATACTCTGAAGCAGCAATATATTTCTTCTACTGAAACACTTTTATTAGAATCAGCAACTTCTCTCTTGTAAATCAAATTTTATCTGAAAATGTCACTGTTGGGTGAAAAATCAGTAACAGGGTCCACGCCTCAGCTGCACATGTAACATCAGATGTTTTAGACTCTGAAAATAGTCTACCCATTGATAAGAATTTTTTGATCAACCAAACAGTTTTGATATACTAAGCACACGTCATGTTTCTGAGCAAGGGATGACTAATGGCAATATACCCTGTGTAGCATTTAATACCAGCTGTTTATATCATAATTTATTTAATTGTGTTGAAGTGATTAGCCCATTTATTGATAAGTTAAATGTAGTCACAGAAGGTGAAAGTTAACTTTTTCTGGTGTTGATAAGACTATATTAGTTTTAAGTGACTTTTATCTTGAAACCAGTGATCAGATACCTGCATGAAGTAGATAAAAATTCTCCAACATTCTCTATTTTGTTGGGAATGAAATTGCGATATTCCACATTTTTTGCCAAAACTTTGCTCAGTTAAACATTCTTGCAACTTTATAGTAATTCATGCAGGTACCAGTGATTTGAAGTATACCCCTCTTAATCATATGAAAAGAGCAATGCTCGATATTTTGGAACACATTAGTTATGTTTTTAGTGAAGTTATCCCATCAATTGACATGGCTATGACAGTTGGCATTAACTTATCACAGCAAGAAGGTAACATATTGGGAAGATTGTGTTATGGATTGCAGGTTATTTGCAAAGGATATGCTACATTTGAATGATTATGAGGCATCACATGTTTTCAATAAAATGTTTTCTGTGCTTCAACATTTTTTGATTAATAGCTACTGGTACTAAAATAGTCTTCATCTAGAAGCAAGATTATTAGGAGAATGGAATGCTTTTGTTGTAATGTACTAACTGGTCTTTTTTGTTGCTATTACTGTCTTGGAACTTTTACAACTTTCTGATTAAGGATTTTACCAAGTATGAATACCTTAGACCCTCATTTAAAGGTGGAGTCATAATATTATGGGTCCATAACATTATTTCTTTAAGTGTTATCAGTTGCTATGTAGATTTTGTAACAACTGCTTTTCCAATGTTAATTGATCCTCTAATTACCTTATTATTATCATCTTGAGTTATAGGTCTCCAAATATGTTAAGTGACAACCATTGGAAATGATGTTAGCAAGCTTTGAAATTGAAATCATAAAAGCAGAACATTTAAACATAACAATACAAAGTTTATTTCAAAATTGGGTAAACATTTTTTTCATTGTATAGAAAACAAAGCTAATGTTATCCTGATAGGTGATTTTAATTATCCAAATGTAGATTGAGCTTTAACTTTATCAAATACAGTTCATGAAAAGGATTTTCTTGATATTCTTGCTTTTTATGGTATGACTTGGTTACTTCTAGTACTAGAGGCCATCATGTTTTTGGATATTGTTGCTGTAAATATTTTGGATCTAATTAATCAAGTAGAAATTGTGTCCCATCTTGGTAGTTGTGACCATAACACTATTACATTTGTTTTATCATTTACAAGGAATTCTTATAAGGCTAGAAATTTATTTAAATGTGTTGATTTTAATATATTACAGCAGCTTATTACCAAGACAAACTGGTAAATTCTATCATTTTCTTCTAGCATGGAGTTTGGTTATGTATGCCTTGAAAAATTATTTGGTCACTGCTCTGTATATTTGTGTTCTACTGCAAAAAGAAATCCTCTAAGAAAACTCCTGGGTGGACAAAATCAATTAATGAGTTGTATAGATGTAAGAACCACATACACAGATTTCTTATGAATTTTCCAACTAATGTTAATAAAAACAAATTCAACAAGGGTTGTAAGTTGCTGAAATTTGAGATCAAGAATGCTAATGATGGATATGAATGTAAATTAATTAGTGGCAGATCTGATAACAAAGCATTTTATAAGTTTATTAAGTTGATAAGCAATATCACAACATGGAAGAATTCCATTAAATTAGAAAAATATGTAGTATATGATAATTATAGTATTGTTTGTGAATTTAATCAATATTTTTAAGGTTCAGTATTGTAGTTAAATCTGTTACCAGTACACTCCTCTTATTTTGTTTGAGGAATGTCCATTCATTACTAAATAATCATTTTTAAAAGTATTAAATAAAATTAAGAAATCTTCCTGTATGGGCCCTAATTTGATCCCAGATTTTGTCTTGGTTAAAATGAAAAAAAAAAAATAATTACTGTTGTGTATAACATTGTTGAAAGTTTGTTATCTAATGGTTATGTTCCTAACTCATGGAAATTATCATGTATCTCTTTACAGAAAGGTGGTGAGATAGAAAGATAGAAAGAATTCCATCATTAAGACATTTGATCTATTATTCTAGATGCAAACATTTGAACTTATTTTCCTTTAATTACAGATATTTATGAGATACATTTATTCTAGCTTATAAAACTTCTCATGATGTTAGCAAGCTTTGTTTGAAATTGAAAACACAACAACAGAACATTTATACATGATAATATAATGTTTATTTCAAAATTGGGAAAACATTCTGTAAGACTTTCTTATATAACTGTTAAAATGACCCACTTGTGGAATAACTCGCCTCTCCATATAAGATCAACTAAATGCTTTAAGAAACATCTGGGTGATTGGACTGGTGAGGAAGTGTATGAATCTCCTCTGCATGAATCTGTGCTCCTAGAAGGCTCTAGGTCCCAAATATTCCACTGTCTGTATTTATGTATGCATGCGAGAATCAGTCAGAGGAGATTAGAAAAGATTGAGAAGAGGGAATGGCTAAAGAATTTACAAGGGAATAATGGGAGGACATATGTATGGCTCCCAAGTACACACAAAGTCCAGATGGTTTAAGATTTTTGTTTGGTAGTGTTTGTGTAAATATTATTATACCCCAAACATATTTCAAAAAATAATTTTCTTAGGCAGATGGCAAAGGGTCTATATCAGAAGCTCAAATGGTCAAAAGAGCGAAAGCTCTTTGATTGAGCTTTAAAGATCAAACTTCTAAACAGTGAAGACACGGAACAGTGATATTTTTTTCTTAGGGAAAAAATTATTGCTGCTCCGCAAAAAAAAAAAAAAAAAAAATGTAAACACAATAAAAAGTGTGGGGCTGTGCCCCCACACTCCCCTACTTAAATATATCAACTCCAAGATCACACCACAGTGGAGAAAATGGCAAACTTTCGAAGATGGCCCAGCGATTTTTTTCCCTGGGAAAAAATTGCTGTTCCGTGTCTTCACTGTTTAGTGCCTTCAATCTTTAAAGCTCGATCAAAAAGCGTTCTCTCTTTTGACCATTCTAGCTTCTGATATAGACCCGATGGCAAATGCTGGATGTGTGATGGAGAAGAAAGTGGTAACTGTGAACATATATCTTGGGAGCATAATGAGTTGGTAGATTTTAAAATGTCCATACAGAGTACTGCATCAGAAATAATGGGCAAGCAAATAGATGTAACTAAGGAAATGATTCTTTTGAGCTAGAACACAGTATCTGAATTTTCAAGTCATAGTAGACCTTGTTAAGTTTAATTCTGGGTGGCTGCCAAAAAAGCAGTTGCGGGAAAATGGAAATCAAAGTCTAAACCAACTGTATTTGAATTATTAACTGTTGTAACAGAATTTAATGAACTGGAAGTAAGATCTTTAGAAAAGGAAATTACATAGAAATAAATGGAAATTATGGGAGCAATGCAAGCAGAATAATGTTCAGGAGGAGGAAGAGCGAGGTTTAAAGAAAGCCAGGAAATGAGCAATGTATGTAATGTTGGACTGATAGTTATAAAAAAGGAACATATGTGATATATAATATATGTGACTGGAAACATGGTAATGTATGTTTGCCTATGTCTTAAGTGATAATAAAAAAAAAAAAAAAGAAAATTAGATAGGCAGCTGGATTTATAGACACCACCTTTCACATGGCAAAGCAGTTATGAGATGAGGTTATCTGGGCTAAATTCTCAACAGGTTTTATAGACCACATACCTTGGTAGTATGCATAGTGGCTAGTTAGTACCTGAATATTACATTGATGTAGTGCTGGCTCAGTCAGTGATGCTCATAGCAACTCACTAGAAGGAGGGATTAAGTACAGTTGTGTAACTGAACTTACCATAACAGCAGATATTTGAATGAAGAGCTTGATGCGCAAACTTGCCCTTTAGTCAGCTCAGCTTAAGCTACCTGACAGTTTGAGCACATAGGCAGTGCCCTGAAGCTTTGGAATCCGTCTAGCTGTATAGCTAAGGCTACTGCAGCAGTGATCAATATAATGAACATATACACATTATACAACAGGTGAATGTAGAATGCTCCTCATAGTCAATCAGAATCTATGTCTAGGATTTTCAGCAAGGCTGTTATTTCTCTGTTAATACCCCTTCTGGAATAATGCCAACAATATCTTTAATCAGTGCATTAGAAAAACAAGCAAATTGCAGTTTAAAAAAAGACACAATCTTGCGTACTTTATAAAGATCAGAAACTATTACAAAGTAGCAATATCAAATGACAGCAGAAGATATGTATACTTTTCTAATCAATGTGTCAATAAAATGTAAAAAAACATCAAAAGAATTGCTTTCTTTTCTCTACAACAACCGACATCAGCTTTAAAGAATAATACCATAGAAATCATACTACATTGGTGACAACTACCTATGAGGCAAATTATGAGAAAATGTTATTAATCACAAATAAATAAACTACATAGCATATTGTTTTCCTTTTCATCAGAAGTACAATGCATTATTATAAACAGGTTGATATCACTTTACCTGGACTACAGGACGTCGAACAGCTGATGTGTGAAGTCACGGTTCGGATGGGGCAGGAAATCGAATGATGAGCGGTCGAACAAGGTTAGTCGAGAAAGTGCATACTGAGACTGTGTAGGGTGGTCCCGCTTCAGTGAGGAACAGGGAAGTAGCCAATTTCCTCATTGTAGTGCGATCTCAGAGTTGGTATATTTAAATAGAGGGGTGTGGGGGGGCTATTTTGGCAAAATAGTAGAGGTGAGGTAATTGTTGCATCTTAAAGAGGTGAATGTTGATATTATGGAATGCACTTTTTAGTGCAAACAATTTTTGACATTCCTCTCTTTAGATATGTTAGGTTTAGATGTTATTTTTTGGTTGTATTCCATGGTGGTACAGTGGTAGCGTTGTTACCTCACAGCAAGAGGTTCTCCCGTTCGATTCTCGGCTTGGCTTGGGAGTGCCTTCTGTGTGGAGTCTGTATGTCCTTCCCGCAGTTGGGTAGTGTTCAAAAGACATGCGTGTGTAAATGGGAGTGCCTTCGTTAAAGGTTGGGCATCAAGCTGGCACCTCGGTGTTTCATAAAAAAATCTACTGCCAATCATTAGCGGACCGGAGTTCCACTGTGGCAACCCCTTACCGGGAAAAAGCCGAAAGACAAACAACAAAAACAGGATGTTATTTTTCGGTTGAATGCACGTTTGCTGTTAATGCATTCGACTGTTTCATGATAAACCATTATAAAAGCACTCCTATCAACATTATGTGACAGGTTTAAAATACACTACCACAAAACTTTGCTCTCTGAGTATAATAAGCCCTTTTGCCTGTCAGA